>NC_028637.1:28843736-28935257 GCF_001406875.1 Solanum pennellii | reverse complement strand
TGAGCTATTGCTTCTAGCTTGGACTGGATCTTCCTCTTCATGTCTTGATGCCTTGAGATTCCGGCATGGACTAGCTTTTTACTTATTTTAGCTTCTTAGATACTCTTAGATTAGTAATTTGAGGATAGATGTTCTTGTGGTGATGACTTCCAGGTTTTGGGAATAAATAGTATTGAGTTTTTATAAGTTATTTAATCGATTTTCATTAATGAGTTTTAAGTCTTCCGCATTATATTTTGTTATTTATGGTTGAAATGTTGGGGATTAGATTGGTTGGTTCGCTCACATAGTAGGATAAGTGTGGGTGCCAGTCGCGGCCCGTTTTGGGTCGTGACAATTATTCATTGTATATTAGTTTCTATTTTGGGTTGACCGATGATACCTACTCAGTACATGTTGCCCAGTAGTGAGCCCTACTTGTGTTTTTCTTTGTTTTCCTTCATGAAGTGCAGCGAGTGTACCAATGACTTCAAATTTTCCTCAGCTCCAGTCAACCTCCAGCATATCAGGTTCCAGAGTGAGCTACTCATTCAATAGCTTGTTAAATTCTTGTGGTCATGGCATGATGTCCTTAGTTTTCCGACATAAACTATTTTATTCATTTACTATGATTTCTTTTATATTCTTAAACTTAGTCATTGGTTAGATGTCCTTGTTATGATGCATTTTAGATTTTGGGAAATGATATTTGATTTTGAGCTTCCGCATTATTCTTGTATAATATAATTTAAGGTTGAATTCGTTGGTTTGCCCACCTAGATAGTTAAGTGTGGGTACCACTAACGACTCGATTTGGATCGTGATGTTAATAAAATATGTTTCTAAAATTTATTAAACCAAATATTATCTATAACAATGAATAAATTCGAAGTCATATGCATGCTTTTTCTAAATTTATATCAACGTCATGATAATTTTGTGATAGAAGTTTCTAATAGAAATATAACCATATGAACAAATTAAATAAGTATCCAATTCATAATTGATAGATCAAGAATTTAATTTTGTAGGAAAAGATTTTGTTGGATTTAAATTATTAACTAAATCTCAACATAATTTTTTATACAATATGTTTTATTTGATTTAAAATATAATTTAGTTATTGAGGAATAAAATAAATCAAAATTGTAAAACTGTATTTGCCGATAAACATTTAATATTTTGAAATTCATGAGTTCATAATATACTGATATATATACATATAGTTTGCACCTGATATTCTTGAACAAGATTTTATATATAACATAGATTTTTACTTTTAAATGCTCTTAAATATGTTATTTTATGTTACTCTATTGATTTGATACAACACTAGATAATGCTTTACCATTTGAATTCTTCAACTGATTATTGAAAAAACCAATTGAAACACCAGTGCTATTAAAATTGACCGATATTTTTAATTTTATCAAAATTGACTCATATTATAAATAATATTGAAAAACTACATTATCCTTTCGACAATTCCTTAAACCTAGTCTCTCAAAAAGTAACCCTTGGATCCATGACAGATCTCCATTTTTGTACACCCGTTCTCCACTTGCCTCAACAAAACTCCTGCCACGACGTGACTTCTTGAGTCTGGTGGCACCTACTATAATAGCTAGTATGTAAGACAACCCGTACCGAGAAGGTAATGTAGTTAGTACAAGGGTAGAACTTAAGTTAAATAATACTAATAAAAGAAATAGAAAAAAGCGAAGTAAAACAAAAAAAAACTATATACAATAGAAACCCTTCCAAAACATTTAAGTCACAAGCACAAAGTATATAATTTGAAAAATATACAATTCCCAAAACATGTCACCAATTGTCACACCCCAAGGCTACCCCCTAGACATAACATTGGACCTAGCATCATCTGTGACCAAAAGCTAACGCTGAATCTGGCATATCATGAAAATGTTGAAATACTTAAGTAAACCATTGTTATTCTTACAATAACTTGTATTTATAAAGTTAATAAATAGAAAAAGAAACAGAAATAAGATGAAGCAGAAAATGATATAGAATACAAGAAATAATCCGAGTCCATAGAAACTTTTGTGTGTCCTTAAGAAATTTAATCCCCTCACTGTACCCAAGGTTATGGATTAATTTCTCCCAAGATAAAACGGATTAAACCTGTTAAAGAAATAGCGGTACCTCAAATTTCTTTAACTTCACCGAACTTAAGAACAGCAACAAGTCACACAGACTCAGTCGATCGACACTTTGATTTTTATTTGAGAGAAAAAAAATAAATGCAGAGAAAGAAAAAAAATTCAGTGTTTAAAAAATAAAAAATTGACTTCCTTTTATAGCCATTTTCAGCAAGGAACATGTCTGTTCAGTGAAATTCGTTCAGACCCATTTTATCCAGAAAGTTGTGTCTTTTGAAAAAAAAATAACAACTTTTCGAAAAATTGTGTCTGTTAGGAAAATAACTATTTTTTGGAAAGTAACGACTTTTCGGAATGTTACCGTTACCCGCAAATTTGTAAGAGATAATATTAACAGGATTCATCAAATTGAAGTCTTCAAGGTTGATAGGATTACTACGTTTAAAACATTCTTGAGTGAGAAGGTTTTATCGTGTAGAACTATTTGTCTTGTTTTTGTTCTTAATTGTAATTTACAGTTTATTGTACAAAGGGTGGGTTTGGCTCTTTGTAGGGTTGAGTGTTAGTGAGAGTTGTAACAAAAGGTGGGTTTGACCTTTTGGAGAGATCGATTGGAGTCAATCGAGGGAGTAGTAGAGATAAGACTTTTTGATTATTGAGTTGTAATCACAAAATCTTATAGTTGAATTAATAAAACGAGGTTTTTCCTTCCTTGAGTGAGGAAGGTTTTTAATTCAATAAGTGTTTGTGTCTTTACTCTGTCTTTACTTAAAAGCAACTTACACGAACCTGGTTCGTGTTCTGAGGTAAGGTTTCTTCAATGCATTTATCTATCAACTCGAACTTTTAAATTAGATTATCAAATGTTTAAACATATGCAACTCTATATATATCAAAAATAAAATATTTTTACATAATATAATTTTTTAACAATAAAATTTAACCTAAATCTGATCATATGATATAACAAGAGATAAATTTAGTTTAACTTACAGATTTGATTCGAAATATATAAACTTATTTTTTAAAAAATAATTCATATTTATAATAATAATGATCATTTTAAACTCTCTGGCTCTAGATTTTCATTCATTTAAAGTAAAATATAGAACTAGCTTGAAGGTTCTGGTATCTAATGTGAGGAGAAAGGGTAAATATGAATAGGGAAATCTTCAGTTCTAATGCATGATACCTGTTGGGGAGCTAAGTGGCAACCCCAACCCCCCTCTAGGACCCACCCCTAAATTCTTCCCTCCCTCCCCCAACCAAAAAAAAAAAGTATGTGTCCTTGCTCCTTGGAAATTGAAAATGAAAGGATATGCCCAACCCATTTTCTTTTTCCATAAGCATTTTCTTTTTAATCACACATATAGTCTAGAGTTGATGATTAAAAAATATATTTAAATTATTATTTTTGTAAGTTTTATATTTTGACTATCTATTATTTATATATCTATTTGTTATAAAATCAAGCTTCTAGCAATATAAGTATAAAGAGAAGAAGACAATATATGGAGATGAAGAAGAGAACTTTTCTTCTATTGAAGTGTAGCTTTCAAATGGTGAGTGATATCATAGGTACGTAGTTATCCACAATAGATCATACACCTTGGAAATATACATACATGAATTCAAGTAATTCATGAATATCCAATGGACAACCTACTTAATTAGTTCAATGGATTTATAATATTCTTCCTTGGATGTTCATAGATAATGCGCCTCGTTAAAACTTTACTAGGAAAAATCAGTGGTAAAAAATTCTAGTGAAGGAAAAAGAGTACACATCTTTTTTGATATGCATTATTTGTTGCCTCATTAAAAATCTTGCGAGGAAAACCCAGTGGGACAAAACCTCGGTCAAGGGAAAAAGAGCACAACGCGTATTATACTCTCCTTGATTAAAACATCACTTAATTTCTTGCGATGATATCTCCAATTTTGTACACCAGCTTCTCAAATATTGATATTGATAGTGTCTTTGTGATCAAATCACATTCTCGAAGATGTTGCATCGTTGAACTCATCCTGATATATCATTTTCTGATTTGATGAATATGACGAGGCTTTGAGCTTAGCTGAATACATTATTGAATATCATTCTATTCGTCATGACCTCATTGTTGCAAATAAATTGCACATTAAACTTGTTCGCAACAATAATCATTTAGTGGACACTTTCATTTGCAGTTGATTATCTTTGTATATTGTGGTTGGTAAATTTTTTTTCAAAGAAAAATCACATATTTCCTGAATATAGTGTGTCGTTGATCTCATTCATACGCATTCTCGACTTGCTTCATGGAAGACTTTTATTTTTGCATGGTTTGAAGAAGTGGTCGCCTACATTTGCTTCATTGATAGCCAAGATATTATTGTGCCTCCACATGCAAACAAATAGCGTGCTTGAGATCGAGCTTTTTGCAGATCAGATAAATATTCTTCATCTGCGTAACCAATCAATTCTACCTTGGATTCCTCGGAATAGAATAAATCCATGACTTGGTCCTTCGAGGATATACAAGTATGTGCTCAACACCATTTCAATGTCCTTTTGTTGGGGAGGAATTGAATCTTGCCAGTAAATTTACTGCAAAACAAATATTTTTTATTTTTTGGTCAATTATTGTTAGCAAAATGCATTAGTGCCTTAATTGCACTAAGATATGGAGTTTCATCACCAAGAAGCTCTTCATCCTTTCTTTTGAGATCAAAGTGAATCATTATTTTTGTCAACCGATCTCATAATTTTTGGGATACTCAATGAATGTGATTTATCCATAAAAACATCACATCAAAATCTTTAATCTTTTTGTGTATGTTGATTGATGGACAAATATTTCATTTGTCAAATTATCAATTTGTAGATCAAGACAACTTTCTGTCTTACCAAGACCTTTTCAACCTTTCAAACACTCAACAACTTTTGAAAGCTCCTTAAGAGTTCTAATGACGTTCAAGTCATCAACATACACAACTATAATAATAAATTCAGATCCTGACATTTTCATAAAAATGCAAGGACAACTAGGGTCATTCTTTTTGTACCCTTTTCGTCCTTGATTATTTCAATCCATATAAGGATTATTGAAGCTTTATTGAAAAAGTCTCTTCCAAATTTTATATGCTTCAGACACCTTGATTATTTCAATCCATAAAAATGCAAGGACAACCAGGGTCATTCCTTTTGTACCTTTTTCGTTCTTATTATTTCAATCTATATATGGATTCTTGAAGCTTTATTGAAAAAGTCTCTTTCAAGCTTTTATATGCTTCAGACACCTTGTTGCTTTAAGGTTTTTCATATAACCTTCAATATTGTCTAGCTATGATAATTATCCATTATATGCATTCAAGTTTTTCATATGCTGCCAGATTAAAATAAATCTCATTGCATCCACTATAGGAAAAAACATCTCCAATAATGTCAGGATTTTTGCAATAAATCTTCATGAACCAAGGCACAAGTCGTACTTGATATTTTACGGTTATACCATCGCATAATAATTTTTTTTGTACCCCACTGATATTATACCTTGATATATGGACTATCCGTCCAAAACATCACTTTTTTTAAGTGAAATAAAATATACTTGAATTATGCATTTTACTTGGCCAATCATTTATCTGTTCATACTCTATGACAAATTTGAATTCAAGATCCTCACAATTTATATCATTAAGCGCTACCTCATATCAAAGATATCGTCGACGGTTATTTGATATCGATTCCCATAAGACATAACTTATCGAGATCTCTTCATTTTTCAGGTACCTGAACCTTTTCCGAGGTTTTGTGAAGTGTTATGTCAATGTGATCTTTTATAGCACTTGACTCATTATCATGACCATATTGATCATTTGCTCCTTTTTTCTTCAAGGAATTTTATATCTGAAACCGATTGGTCTATTATGCTTCCGGCATATCATAGACTCTGTCATTTTAGGACTTCACATTTGAGTATTTGCAACTGAATTATATCATAGGGTCAGTACATTCATCTGACAATTGATTTGCAATATTATGCAAATGAATTATCCCTTGAACTTTAAGTTCACCTATTTATTTAACGAGGATCTAGATATTCATAATTAACCTTACACATAATTTTTAGCTATCAAAATCATCTCTCCCCCTAATGTTAGAAAATCTAACATTCATCCCAATCTTATTTGGGAATTCATCTTTGTGCGTGGTGGAGCAATTAAAATCATAATTGCACATTCAACATTTTAGATGAAAATTATTTGATTCCTGACGATGAACCAATTTTAATGGGAAAACTTTGTTGGCTTGATGCATACATGTGTTGCTATATGTTAAATAAAATTATATCATACCAAATCTTATTTGGGAGTTTTGTTCTCATAACTATGATTTAGCTATAATTGGAGGCATACAATTTCTGCTAAATCAACTTGCATTATCATTATAATTTCATAATTTGGAACTGTGCTCTTAATTTAACAATTCGAGCAAACAATCTTACAAACATCAATTTCTAAGTTGACACCAAAGCACATGTGATCATCGCATAGATACAACTATCATAAAGTTGCAAATGATCCACATGGCAGGTGAACGGGCCTATATTCACCTATTTATATGTTCCAAAAACTTCAAGGGATTACAATTCCAATCTTAGTTGGTACAATGATCATTTTATCAAGAGAACAAGCAACACAAGAGAATTCTTGAAGAATCTTTTATTTCTTCATCATATAATCCACATGAATTCGCAAATATATTTGCATCACATTTAAAATTAGAATGGTCAACCAGTCATGCCAACTGATCTTTATTTCAGTACACTTATAATTTACTTTTGCATGTGATTCCATCAGCATGCCCACGTTTGTGTGCAACAACTAAGAGGAAAAAATGGATAATATTTTACATAAATATCTATCACTCGCTTTGATTGTAGTAATATGGAGATAATAAATCTTTTCATAATAGTTTCAATATTTCTTTTCAATTTATTCGAAATTTAAAAATTTCTTTTGAGACTTACTACAACCCCAATATTATTCCTCTCATAATAATACAACTCATTAGAGCTTGCAATTAATTTTGTGTACTATCACATATTCCATGACACCATCCATATGGTGAACATCTCCTCAAGGAGAAATTATATTATTATTGTCATGGTCAAAATTATTACGAGCAAGACATGTTTCTTGCTTTACTTTTACTGTACCATAGGTACACAACCAATGACAAATTCTTATTGCCACACAATAATATTATTTTGGTCATGACACAACATTTATAGGCAAGAGTTTTTATTTCTTTTGCTGTTTTGGTAGTTCACAAATAAACATACCATAATATTTATGGCGTATAAACGTACACGAGCATTAATCATTTCTGCCAAATAAAATTTATTTATTCCTCTTAAACCTCTCGTAGAAATGAGTACTAGCATATATCATTTTTTTTCAAACGTCCCATAGAGGAGAGTTGTGGCATATATCCAATCATAACAATTTTATCACATCTTGACCCATTATCTTATAGAATGATTGAGTATTCACGATACTCATCACAAGTCACATTCTCTTCATGGAATGGACTAATCATTTATATGTACTTCATAAATTTGCATTATAAGCACATTGTCATGGTGTTAAAATTCATCATATTTCCACG
The DNA here is from genome assembly GCF_001406875.1 of Solanum pennellii. NCBI lineage: Eukaryota > Viridiplantae > Streptophyta > Magnoliopsida > Solanales > Solanaceae > Solanum > Solanum pennellii. The sequence continues at coordinate 28,927,499 of NC_028637.1, read as the reverse complement.
ACACACCTCAACATCACTCTGAAAGATCAAGTGTATCATCACTTTATCTTTTTGTCTTTTAATGGAGGATTTATAATCTTGTCAAATTATTACGTCGACAACATTCCCAAGTCCAATGACCTTTCATACCATTTTTTTTGTGGCGCATCCGGACTTTAACCTGATGTCTGACCCTTTTTGGTGCGATGGGGTTTTAATCCACCGTCTTACTCGTCAATCAATGTCATAAATCAATACCAATAAAACTCAGCCATAAGCCTTTAAATAATATCAAGAATTATAGAAGCTAATTTAGTCAAAACAAGACTGAGATTTTTCTCACCTCTAGTAATTATAAATATTAATAAGTTTCTCGTAATTAACATTAAGAAAATCAACATGAAAATTTACTTCTTTATCCTTTAATTCTTTTCTGAAACGAAAAACTGTTAGTATAATCATAAACCAATGTATAAAATTGTTAAAGTAAAACAAACTAATATGTTCTACCTTTTTATATATCACATATATACTAATATAAATTATTAGTATAAGAGGAACTTTTGAAAATATAAATATGTAACAAGAAAAAATAAATAGAACTTGTTTCTGCTCACAAGTATTTCTACTACAACACTTTTGCGAAGTGCTACAACTTTTAGAGCATATTCTTGCGGATAACGTGTTATAAAATCAAGCTCATAACACTCTAAGTATAAAGAGAAGAAGACAAGATATGGAGATGAAGAAGAGAACTTTTCTTCTATTCAAGTGTATTTTTCAAATGGTGAGTGATATCTCTATTTATAGTGTTGAGATATCACTCCCAAAGGTCACCAAATAAATAGGTACATAGTTATCAACAATGGATTATATCACCTTGGAAATATACATACATGAATTCAAGTAATTTATGGATATCCAATGGACAATCCACTTAATTAGTTCAATGGATCTATAATACTATTCAAATTATTGTATTTTTTTATGAATTTCATACTTTAATTATCACTCTTTAGTATTAAAATACTCATCGATAATGTGTTGGCATATACATGTTTGTTTTTAATAGGGAACAAATATTTTTAACTTAATATCAAGGTGTATTTTAAACAAAATTTAGATAAAATATATATGTCATGACCCAGATGATTATAATGACACCCACACTAAATCAGTTGATGTGATGATCAAAGACTAGATAAAAAACACTTTTTTTATCGAATAAGTTCTCATATATATGAAGTTATAAAAACAATTCAACAATTAAAGAATTTTAGTCCCCATAAATTCAATCCAATAATCAAAAGATCTATGCGAAAATAAATTCCTAAGAATTGAAAGTCGAAGTATCAAAACTACTTTAGTATCAAAAATGAAAGTGATATAGCACCCAAACTTAACATAGTAAACAATAGTCTAACAATGTCTTACCAAAAAAATGGACAAGAAAGGCAAAGGAATTCACTATAGCCTAGAAGAATAGTTCACTCTTAAATTCAAAGCCAGAAATTTGTTTAATTGAGGTCTTGAATCAACCGCTAGAAGATGTCTTATAATCAACAAGAAAATAACATGTGCAATATCAATATACAAACCACAATGTATTGATAGCATCACATAACTATTCCGAGATATGAATGTAAGCAATTTACCATATTACAGCAACACAGAACTACACATAAACAATGATCAATTCATATTGACTCTCCTAACCTTATATGGATATCTTCATATCAGATGTGATATCCGAGTCAACCATTAGTATATACCAGGTATCCAAGCACACCATGGAGATATCATGTATCATGCGTCACTACAAAAAAATCTCAAATTGCCAACATATTTTACTAACAACTTAAGTTGGTTAGTATTTTACTAACAAATTATTAACATATTTCTAACTGAATTATATTTTAAAACTTAACAAAGAAATTCTAACAGATTATCAACAAAAGTCTTACTAACTAAGTATTTACTTGGTAAATACGGCGGGAAAAATGACGCCAAATTTAGCAATATTCTGTCAATGGATTATCAACTGAAATATTACTAACGTACACCTTTTGTTGGTAATATTATCAATGAAGCATATATCAGTTGGTAATATGACCAAAAAATTATTTATATAATTTAATAACATATTACCAATTAATTACTAATCAAACATTTACCAACGACTGGATTGTGTTGCTAAATTTACCAACCAAATATAAGTATGTTCATAAATTAGTCACGAAATGTAGTTTGTTGGTAAACTTGCCAACCAATATCCAGTTAGTTGGAAATTTTACCGAAGAATAAAGACTGTAGTTAGTAAAATTACTAACATCATTAAAATAGTTGGTAATATACCAATCGATCATTAATTCATTGATAATTACCAACATAGTAATTACTACTTGGTAATATTACATATGAATGTTTAGTTTATTAGTAACTATTGCCAAATGTGATAAGATTATTGGTAAATTACTAATTTAACTTATATTTGAATAATTAAAGTTGAATTTTTAGGTAAATCAGCGTCTAGTGTTGAGGCTTTCATATTCAGTTTGTGTCGTTAGGCGTTTTAATTTTTAAATTTTAGTGCCTTTGATCAATATTTTTTGTAAACGTGCTCAAATTAAAACTATGCCAGTGACATTAGCTTCGAAAATTTGCCTAACAGGTAGGTTGATTCAATTTTTGAGGCTTTCAGTTTTTTTTTGTGCCATTAGGTGTTTTAAATCTTATGTTTTGGTCAAAATTTGACTTTGGTCAATATTTTTGTGAACGTGCTCAAATGAGAATTCAATTAGTGTAATTAACTCCAAACGTCATTTTTATCTAATAGGATGATTGATTCGGATGTTGAGGCTTTCATTTTTAGTGTGTGCCATTAGGTATTTTAACTTATAAATTTTGGCCAAAATTTGATTTCGATCAATATATTTGATAAACATGTTCAGATTAAATTTTTGTTAGTGCAGTTAGATTTCAGAAAGTCATTTTTATGTAATAAGACAGGGGGTTCAAATTTTGAGACTTCCTTTTTAGTTTGTGTCGTTAGACATTTTAAATTTTAAGTTTTGGCCAAAATTTCATTTTCATCAATATTTTTGATAATCATGCTCGAATTGAAATTTTGTCACTGCGTTTAGCCATACCTATTCAATTTTAATCTCATAGGATGGTTGGTTGGGGTTTTGAAACTTTTATTTTCAGTTTGTATCGTTAAGTGTTTTAACTTTTAACTTTTGGCTAAATTTTAATTTGGTCAATTTTTTTGAGAAGCATGCTCAAATTTGAATTTTGTTAGCGCAATTAGCTCTGGATGGTCATTATTTGTATTATAGGAAGGTTGGTTTGAATTTTGAGGTTTTCATATTTAGTTTATACCTTAGGCGTTTTAACTTTTGGCCAAAATTTAACTTTGTTTAACATTTTTTGTGAATGTGCTGTGATGAGAATTTGTCAGTTTGATAAGCTTTCGAAAGGTCATTTTATATCTAATAGGATGGTTGCTTCAGGTTTTGAGGCTTCCATTTTCAGTTTGTGTTGTTAGGCGTTTTAGCTTTTAAGATTTGGTTAATATTTTTTATAAACGTGCTCAAATTAAATTTTTGATATAATATATGTGTCATATTGAGATTAACATAATTTCTTATCATAAATTTTACATTGTTTCATTCAAATATGATTTCTAAAATTGATATTAATATTTTTGGATTTATATTTGTGATCTTTAGATTTTCAAATGCAATAAATTAATAAATATTTTACTATTGAATAATCATTTAGTTTATAATATTTTGAACATATTGTCAATCAATTACTAACCTAACATTAAACTTGAATGATATATTACCAACAAACTAACAATCAATTAAAAAAATTTATCAGAAAAATAAATAATCATACTAACGTATTTAAAATTTATTACCAACAAGGATTGTGGTGCAGCGGTAAGTACTCTTCATTGTTAATCAAGAGGTCTTAGGTTTGATTCCTCCTGGGTACGGAGTTGCGTTAGTTAGGGAGCGCTTTGTTTTACTCCCAATGGACAACCCGACATGAATTCAAATATAGTCTGTTACTAAATTTGCCAACCAACAAAATCAAATTATGAAGAAAAAAATTTACTACTTCTTTTCAATTAGTTAGTAAAGGTATTAGCGATATACTAACTAAAAATTAGTTGGTGAATTTATCAACGAAAATTTCAAGGTCATGTTTTAAAATTTTCTAACAATATTTTTGGGTGTTTACCAACTGATTTTTTTGTTGGTATGTTTACCAAGAAATTAAAATCGGTTGGTAATATTTAGTGACAAGCTTTTTAGCGACGAATTAATATAAGGTGACTTTTAGTTGGTAACTCAATTTTTCAACCAATTTGATCAATTTACCAACGAATTTTTTTGTTAGTAATTGGGACTCTTTTTGTAGTGCGTGGTACCTGAATCAACCTACAATCACAAACATAATGAACAATACCACTTGAAATCCACAAGTCACATACACATGTCTATTGCATGATATTATCAACATGATGTTATGTTTCCTTATGTTTTTCCTAAACATGCATTGCACAAATGAACTATTCTCTTTGTTTCACAAAGAATGACTTACTTTGACTTTGCACGAAGTTTAAGAAAATTAAGAAGACTTTTGAGTCTTGTAGTCATAAATTAAAGTTATGTCAAATTTATAAAATTGTTCTTTAATCTTGTGGCCCTAAACATGACACGTGAAAAGTTGAAATTAAAATGTTACCAAAAATAGAAAGAGGTCATTCTTTTTAAAACAGACTAAAAAGGAAAGGAGGTCATTCTTTTTTAAATGGAGGGAGTATAAAACAGTAGACATGTATACATACACAAATTAAAAAACGTAGAACCATCACTTACCTCGAATCAAGTCTCTTAAAAACTGTAAAGAGACCGAGCTTTTCCTTTTTGAAGTGTCTTGACTTGTTCTTGGTCTAAAACAACTAATAAAGCAATAATCAATCAACAATGACCTTTTAATACCCGAATATAACAAAATCCTAACCTCATGCCAATTCATGATCATCCTCCCCTACCTAGAGATTTTTCCTCCATGAAATTCTGTTAAAACCCTATGCCTAGAGTAATATCTTAGATTTTAAGGTTTAAGAATCGATGTACATGGTTGGAGAGTAACAATCTTACCTTTACCAATGAATTCTGTGGGAAACATACAAACACCCTTAAATTGCCCCTCTCAAATCCAAGAATAAAAGTGAAGATATATGAGGTTACAGGATTTTTTTTGCATAAAATAATTGCCCCTCCCCCTCCCCCCCCCCAATAGCAGCCCAACTGACTATGGCATAAGTTACCTCGGTACAACGATATGCACATGTACACTGTAGTGGATGCCTCCCCATATAGCGGACTATGCGAACTTCAGAGACTAAAAAATTCCATTTTTCACAACATACCTCCTTCCCTTGACGTCTCCAACTATCTCATTCACGTCGAATTCAATTTTGGGAGTTCTACTTGCCCGCGTTAGATTCTTTGGTGCCCTTCGGGTTCCTTAATGTCTTGGATACAAGAAATAACAACCAAGCCTAGACATTCCTCCCAACTCATTTTTGAATGACCCTAAACCGTGCCTAGCCCGAATTCCGTGTGAGTTTGCCCTAGCCTAAAAAATTTAAGTCACTATCTAAAAAAATTTAGCTCAAATTCTTTTATCATTGACTTAATCATAATGATCGGGATGAATTGTTACAATACAATTACCCGTTATAGCTTGGATGAGCTTTAATTTTGGTTGAAACGATAATTATATTAGAACGTAAGCTTAAGCAAGAACAGTGAAAATTTAAGTTTCATTTGTGGGCCTCCTTGTTATGAGGTCCACTGATGTTACGTTTTGGGCCACATTCCGGCCCTGGATAATATTACTAGCAAATGAGATTTTTCTAGTGAGGTTGTTCCTTGAGCATCCGCTTCTCATTCCTGGTATGAATACGCTGGTGGCTCTGTGAATATGTTGGCGGCGTCAAAATCTTTCTTTGTAGTCCCTCCTTTGCAAGTTTATCCGCCACTCTATTTTGCTCCCGGTAGGTGTGCGTTAATGTGTGCATGTCCAACTTCGTCATCAATGACCTGCACTCAATTAGTAGGTTAGAATAAGGCATTAAACCAGAATTAACCCATTTAATGATATCAAAAGAGTCAGTAATCGTAAAATTATGTTCCACCCTAATTTGCAGCCCCCTTCGTAGTACTTGGAGCTCTGCCATTGCAGGATTAGTTCTTGGGGTACTTTCACTAAAGCCTAGGATCCATTGCCCAACGTGGTTTTTGAATACTCCTCCAGTCCCTCCCGTGCCCGGGTTGTTCTTCGCTGCCCCATCAATATTCAATTTATGAATTCCCTGATCTGGAGGTTCCCATCTAACTGCAATGTTCATTTGGGTGCATCTTTTCGTTTCCTTTTGGTATACCAGCAGGTGGAATTCCATGGCCTGGTTAATAGCAATAGCCCCATTAATGGCTTCCTTTTTATTATTGAAGAGATTGTTATTCCTCGGTGATCCAAATGTTCCAAAGGCAGAAAGGTATAAGGGTTCCCCAATTAATGATGCCGTTGAAGGGCTTGCTTTTTGTGGTTTTCCAATAAGTATCCCAATTGGTAATGTTTAGACCAAGGGTTGGGATATTGTTTCTTCCTCCGAGTATCTTGTCCTATAAGTGGGAGGCATTTGGGCAATCAAAGAAGATATAGTTCATGTCTTCATGAGGGGAGTTGCAAAAGAGGTAAACAGGGCTTATGTTTAGCCCTCTGCGATGGAGTTAGTGACTTGTGGGAAGTCTGTGATGGTGGAAGAGCCAGAGGAAGGTCTTAACTTTATTTGGTGTCGCGACCGACCAAATCCAGTTGAAGGTGTTTGATTGGTTTGCTTCCAGCCCTTCCTATTGCAGCTTGACTATCACAATGTATGCATATAGGGGCCATTGGTTTGGGCCAAAATGGAATATCTTCTAAGAAATTCCTGAGCCATTCAGCTTCTTCACCTGCCTTGTCTAAACCAATGAATTCAGACTCCATTGTAGAGCGAGCTATACATGTTTGTTTGGATGATTTCCAAGATATTGCTCCTCCACCAATAGTAAAAACGTATCCACTTGTGGATTTTGTTTCAGTTTACCCAGTAATCCTATTTGCATCACTATATCCTTCAAGAACGGCTGGATATCTGTTGTAATGTAAAGCATAGTTTTGAGTGTCATCTAAGTATCCCAAAACTCTCTTCATTGCCAACCAATGATTATGATTAGGATTACTTGTGTATCGACTCAGTTTACTGATAGCGCAAGCTATGTCTGGTCGTGTACAATTCATGACATACATTAAGCTTCCCAATACGCTAGCATAGTCCAATTGAGACTGACTTTCGCCTTTATTCTTTGCAAGATGAAGATTTACATCAATTGGAGTCTTTGCCCTTTTAAAATTCAAAAATTTGAATTTTTCAAGTATCTTTTGAAAATAATGAGTTTGAGACAATGCTAGACCGCTAAGAGTTTTAAGAATTTTAATTCCTAATATCACATCAGCAACTCCTAAATCTTTCATATCAAACTTACTAGCAAGCATACGCTTTGTAGCTTTTATATTAGCAATGTCTTTGCTCATTATAAGCATATCATCTACATATAGGCATAAAATAACTTCCTGATTTGGAGTATCTTTAATGTAAACACATTTATCACATTCATTGATCTTAAATCCATTTGACAACATGGTTTGATCAAACTTTGCATGCCATTGTTTTGGTGCTTGTTTTAGCCCATAAAGTGACTTAATAAGTTTGCACACTTTCTTTTCTTTACCAGGAACTACAAAACCCTCAGGCTGTTCTATGTAAATTTCCTCTTCAAGCTCTCTATTTAAGAAGGCTGTTTTCACATCCATTTGATGAATTTCAAGACCGTATACTGCAGCTAGTGCAATTAACATCCGAATTGATGTAATCCTAGTCACTGGCGAGTATGTGTCAAAATAATCAAGACCTTCTTTTTGTCTAAAACCTTTGACAACAAGTCTTGCTTTATATTTGTCAATAGTTCTATCGTCTTTCATTTTCCTTTTAAAGATCCATTTTGAACCCAAGGGTTTGTTCCCTGGAGGAAGATCTACCAACTCCCAAGTATGATTGCTTAAGATTGATTCAATTTCACTATTAACAGCCTCCTTCCAAGAGGTTGAGGTGCTAGACAACATTGCTTCCTTGAATGTTTGAGGCTCACTTTCAAGAAGAAATGTTACAAAATCTGAACCAAATGAAATAGATGTCTTTTGGCGTTTACTGCGTCTTGGACTTTCTTCATTTTGTTCATTCTCTTTTGGTTCTTCTCTGGGTTGTTTAGATCCCCCACTTGATGACTCAAGTCTAGTTTAATACGGATAGATATGTTCAAAAAATTCAGCACTATCTGATTCCATTACCGTATTATCATGAATATCCGGATGTTCGGACTTATGAACCAAAAATCGACATGCCTTACTGTTTGTGGCATATCCAATGAATACACAATCCACAGTCTTAGGTCCTATTTTTACCCTCTTAGGTATAAGAACTTGGACTTTTGCTAGACCCCCCCACACTTTAAAATATTTCAAATTGGGTTTTCTACCTTTCCATTCTCATATGGAATTACATTTGTCTTTGAGTGAGGCACTCTGTTGAGTATCTGATTTGCTGTAAGGATAGCTTCCCCCCACAAGTTCTGTGGTAAACCTGAACTTATAAGTAATGCATTCATCATTTCTTTTAAAGTTCGATTTTTTCTTTCTGCAATTCCATTAGACTGAGGAGTGTAGGGAGCAGTAGTTTGATGGATTATTCCATTTTCTAAACATATTTCTGCAAATGGAGATTCATATTCTCCACCTCTATCACTTCTGATCATTTTGATCTTTTTATCTAACTGATTTTCAACTTCAGTTTTATATTGCCTAAATGCATCTATTGCTTCATCCTTACTATTTAGCAAATAGACATAACAATATCTAGTGCAATCGTCAATAAAAGTTATGAAATACTTTTTCCCACCACGTGATGGTGTTGACATCATGTCACAAATATCAGTGTGAATCAATTTTAAAGGATTTGAATTCTTTCAACAGATTTATAAGAATGCTTAGCATACTTAGATTCAACACAAATTTGACATTTTGATTTATTGCACTCAAATTTTTGCAAAATATTTAAGTTAATCAGTTTTCGCAAGGTTTTATTATTAACGTGTCCCAAACGTTCATGCCATAAACATTTAGACTCAAGCATGTAAGAAGAAGCAAAATCTTTATTCATATCAACTGCAATTACATTGAGTTTGAAAAGGCCATCACTAAGGTAGCCTTTTCCTACATCCATATCATTTTTGCTTCCTACTACTTTATCAGAAACAAATACACATTTAAATCCATTCTTGGTCAGAACTGGAATTGAAACTAAATTCTTTCTCAATTCTGGAACATATGAGACCCTATTCAAAGTCACCACCTTGCCTGATGTCATCTTTAATAGGACTTTGCCAGTTCCTTCCACCTTTGCAACAGCGGAGTTTGCCATAAACAATTTTTCATCTGTAAGTGCTGGAGTATATGATGAAAATAATTCTTTGTTGGCACAAACATGGCATGAGGCACCAGAATCTATCCACCATTCTCTTGGATTTCCAACCAAGTTACATTCTGAAAGCATTGCACAGAGATCGTCCATTTCTCCTTTGGATTCAGCCAAGTTTGCTTGATCCTTCTTTTTCTTGTCCTTCTTAGGACCCCGGCATTCATTAGCCCTATGACCATGTTTACCACAATTAAAGCAGTTTCCATTGAATTTCTTCTTAGGAGGATTGCTTTTTGGACCAGATGCTTTCTTTCTTTTCTTTAATTTTGTGGAATCTTCTTCAACAAAATTTACTCCAGATATTGCTGAATTACCACGTGACCTCTTTTCTGCAGCCTTATTATCCTCTTCGATTCTCAACCTTACTATGAGATCTTCAACAGTCATCTCCTTGCGTTTGTGTTTCAAGTAGTTTTTAAAGTCCTTCCACAATGGAGGTAACTTTTCAATAATTGCAGCCACTTGAAAAGCATCATTCACAATCAATCCTACATTAAAGGTTATGTGAGTATTAAGGGAAAACTTAATATTTCTAACATAGGCATTAAATAAATTTATACCTTCAGCAAGGAGATCATGGATTATAACCTGCAATTATTGAACTTGGGTGACGACAGTCTTACTGTCTATCATCTTAAAGTCCAGATATTTTGCCACAATGAATTTCTTCATTCCGGCATCTTCTGTTTTGTACTTCTTTTCTAAAGCATCCCAGAGTTCTTTTGAGGTGTTTGCATTGCTGTACACATTGTACAGATCATCTTGCAGACCACTCGAAATATAATTTTTACATAAAAAATCTGAGTGTGTCCATGCTTCTGTTACCAAGAATCGTTCATCATCCGGAGTTTCATCTGACATAACAGGAACATTCTCATTGATGAACTTCTGCAGACTCAACGTAGTGAGATAGAAGAACATCTTTTGCTGCCATCTCTTAAAGTCGACTCCTGAAAACTTTGCAGGTTTCTCAGCCCGTGCTAAGGCAGCATTTGAACGATTATGTGCAACCGTTGTTGTTGCAGCACTTACTGTTCCAGCATTTGTTTGACTTGAATTAGTCTTTTTTTTTCTGTCACAAATGGCAGAAATTAAGTATTTAAAATACTAACAGTAAAGAACAAATCTTTACATAAACTGTTTCTGATTTAACGATAAAGTTTTTATGTTCTTTTAATCGTTAATCGAATGAATTTTAAAAATTCAAGCAGAGTAGAAAACCATAAAGGTTTTAATCTCCAGAAACCTCAAATACAGAAACTGTTTAAATTTCTAAAGATTGTTATTCTTACAATAACTTGTATTTATAAAGTTAATAAATAGAAAAAGAAACAGAAATAAGATGAAGCAGAAAATAATATAAAATACAAGAAATAATCCGAGTCCACAGAAACTACTATGTGTCCTTAAGAAATTGAATCCCCTCACTATACCCAAGGTTATGGATTAATTTCTCCCAAGATAAAACGGATTAAACCTGTTAAAGAAATAGAAGTACCTCAAATTTCTTTAACTTCAACGAACTTAAGAACAACAACAAGTCACACAGACTCAGTCGATCGACACTTCGAATTTTATTTGAGAGAAAAAAAATAAATGCAGAGAAAGAAAAAATTTTCAGTGTTTAAAAAATCAAAAATTGACTTCCTTTTATAGCCATATTCAGCAAGGAACATGTCTGTTCAGTGAAATCTGTTCAGACCCATTTTATCCAGAAAGTTGTGTCTTTTGGAAAAAAAATAACTTTTTGAAAAATTGTGTTTGTTAGGAAAATAACTACTTTTTGGAAAGTAACGACTTTTCGGAAAAGTAAAGACTTTTCGGAATGTTACCGTTACCCGCAAATTTGTAATAGATAATATTAACAGGATTTATTTGATTTAACAAAAATTGATCAAATAAATTTTGTCCAAAAAATTTATCAATCAATCACATCATTTGCCAATTCCAAATCCAAATCCAAATCCAAAGCCGAAGCCGAAGCCGAAGCCGAGCCGAGCGAGCGACGAAGACGACGGCGCGAGGGGGCATCTTCTTCTTAGCTCTTTAAGAAGTAATGGAAGTGTTTCCTTCTATAAGAACAACAATTTCCCTTTCTTTTGCCGATATGGGAGAAATGACTTTTCATTTGCACTTTGCAAATGACTTTTCATTTTCCCTCCAAAGTAGTTCCCTCATTTTTCATATTCTCTCTTTTCTTTTCCCATTCACACTTGCTAAAACCCAACAAGCATGTATTGTGCGGAAACTACAATGAAGGATACCTGAAAATGGGGAAAAACCTAAACGCACTAAATATAAGTGAATAAACTAGGGTTTGTGATAACTGCAACAACCACTGAACAACTCTAGCTGAATCCACTACTCTGTCGGAAAAGCCTCTATATGAGTTTAGTTGATGGGATATGCCCCAAACTAACTCTAATAAAACTGACACTAAAAACAATGACAAAAATTAAAGCATGTCTATTGTCCTTGAAATATGATGACACGCCGTTGAAGTTGCTGAATGTGCATGGATAATCGATTTTAAGCGTGATCTAGATGCTTAGTACCTAAACTAATATCATAAAATGATGTAGCACAGATTATGAGAAAGTACTTTGAATATATTGAGCATGCAGGATATAGATACTAAGATGAAAAATATATATGAGAAGAACAAAGTATAACTGAGCAATTACATAATATGAGCAAGAATATAAATACCAAAACATGTTAAAATAGTTTAGGTGATTGAAGTGACCAAGTACTAATGATGAAGAAAACATGATGAACAGTACACTGATATAACTGCTGAAAACCCCGTCCAATGCACTAAGAGTCTGACTTTGCGGATACCATTATCCGAGTCATAAACCACCTGAGCTAAAATCATGACCACGTCTGATAACCGATAGTTCAAACGATGGCCCGTGAAAACCATAGTTAATGGCCTTCGTCAACTTTTATGTTAGTTTTTTTTCTGTCGTTTCCTTATTCATCGAGGCAATTAAGCTACATCCTTTGATGCTTATGCTACGCCATTTTAATAATAGAAAGAGTATGAGGTGCCGGTTTCTTTCAAGAACAAGCAATAATGTTCTTTATGTTTTAGCCCAAAATTCAAAAGACTTCTCAATAGATTTGCTCACCAAGGATATGAGATTTCACTAGTAGGTTCCTTTCATCCATTAGGTCCCTAGAATTATGTCAGTTCCTTGATTCTACATAGATTCTATAGACATAGGGTTTTGAATAAATTTGAGGAATTTGTTGTGATTTCAATTGCTATAGAATCCATAGTGCAAGTAACATGTTTCCTTAGAAACGTTGCATCAATAGTGTTTTCTCCATTCTTAGAGCAGGAGGCCAACATCGATAGTTTTTACTAAATTTGTTGCTTCATTTATATTTTTATATATATAAAAAATAAATCAAAAGTTCTTTTTTTTAAATGTGAGTAAATTTTCAAAATTCAACTTGGGAAAAAATGAAAAATTTCATAACAAAACACTAATATCGTAAAAAAAAATTATTTTAAGGAAGTGAATACAATTTATATGCCATGACTTTTATAAGAAAATGACAATGAACAAAAAACACTTAGTTATTTTTACCACACTCGCATTAGCTTATCTTCATTCAGTCAATTCATATTCAATCCAAATAAGATTTCTATCAATCAAACAACTATTCGTTAATGCAAGATATGCCTACTTTAAGAAGAAATAATTTGGATGACAATTCACCAATTAATTTAGTTCTTCAAAAAACCACTTAAAGCTTTTCTTTAAAAAACGGAGAAAGTTGAAGAAGATATGGTGTTGTCATGTGTAGTGCGACGTCATGAGTTAGATGGCTGTCAAATTCTCAAATTCAATTTCTGATTTACGTCGATGTATTATTCAATTTTCATATGCAGAATGTCAGGTTAAGTATCAAATAATTTTTACTAATGAAGTAGATGATGACATATAAAAATACAAAGACATATACAGATTATTAGACATAGCAAGTCAAACTAAGGGATACTCCATCTTTTTCAAAAATTCCTATTTTTTCCATTTTAATTTTTCTCTACTTTTGATGTTTAAAGAATTATGAAATTTCACTAATATTTTGTTTGATCTAAATTTATATGATTATTTTTACAAAAAAACATAATTTTATTGATATAAAATAGATCAAAAGATGTATTATATTTTCTAAAGTGATTAGCTGTATAAACACAAATATATTATCACTAATTGGTACAAGATGCACTAATTTTTATTTTAGTTTTTCAAATAAATGTTCTTTAATCCATTTTACAATTACCTGAAAAAAGAAAAGAAACGAGTATCACTATTTATCACAACTGCATTGTAAAAATATTTAGGTAAAATTATTTAAACAATACTACTAACTATATATATTTTAAATAATAAATATCCTAGCTAATTCATATTTTTTCTTATAAATGCACTAACTTATTGTTAGCTTTGATAATTGGCCCCAGACAATTATTCATTAATTTTGGCTATTGTCCAAATTATGTTGTAAATGAATTTTTTTTGGTAAACTCAAAAAAGCTAAAACGAAAAAATAAATTTTGATAAGTCAAATTACATGATTCTCCCAAGTGAAAAAAACATTATCTTGTTGTTGGTGACTTTCCAAATTAGAAATTCTTCTTTATTTTAAAATATAAAATTGGATTTAGAGAAAGAGAAAATGGAGGAGTGGATTACAAGGTTACAATTCCTCAAATTTAAAATCACGTAGTCAATCAATATAGCTACTGTGAATCTCAAACTAGCAATTCTTTGTATGTTACAATCTTTATTTCTCAAAGTATCTGTAAGATTATTTATCAACTGTTTTCAAATGCATATTTTATCCTTCATTTCTATCAAGTCTTTCTAATTTTCATTAATAGCAATATGAGAGTGAACTTATATGTCCATATTGTATTATTATAAATTGACAGCAAAAAGGTTACATAATTATTGATACTTTTAATTATGCTATGTTTATATAGGAAATTTATTTTGAATTTTATCAAATAAGAAGCTGAAGAAAGATTAAAGTTAAATGATGAAAAAAAGAGATGATAAATCCTAATGACCAAATGGTGAAGATTTAATCAAGATTTCATAAAAATTCCTTATGTGGTTTGATCTACAATCATTATTGTCTTTTCGAATATTAGCTTCTCAAAAAGGTCTATACATTTCAAATCTATATATATTTTGTGATTTCTTATACTTATATTTGTACTTTAATTATCAACTAAAACTTAAGAAAATTAAAAATATACTTTGTTCCTTTTATTTCAAGTGACAATCTTTCCTCTTTAATCAATTATTAAAAAATAACATTTTCTTAATTGAAACATGATGATGTTTGAACCTCATATATTTTATATTTCAAAGACATGTTTACTTTGACTTTACATGGAACACAAAATTCTAAAATTTATTGTCTTAAATACGTTGTAATATTTGTGTTACTATAATACTACTCACTAGTGATAAAATAAAACTTTTCTACCTTGATTATTTTCAAATATAAACAGATGTTATTTTTTTTATATAGATTGATATCTAAGTGGTGTTACATAAAATCGGACAGAAAGGAGTATCTGACATGTAATACAAAAAGTCCTTTTTTCTTTTTTTTTAAACTCATTATTGTGAGGTTAAATTTACAATATAAGGATCATAATACATGGAATGCATATTCTTTATAAGTGAGAATATTTATATATATTTTTTCGAGAATATTATATTATACTATGAAAATTAAGCAACATATCGATTTATACATCATTCAAAATATGTTAAAACAAGATAGGTTTTTCGAACTTTGAAAATGGCAATTCCATTAAAGATATCTTATTGATTTTTAGAAACGTCTTTGTTTATTACCCTAATGAAACTCTTCAATATTTTATCTCTCCTAAACTCAAAGCCTTTATGTTGAGAAATCCTAATTTGTTGCGAAATTGAGTGTGGATTAACAGCAATTGGAGAACATAGCATATTATGCACATAACAAAGCGCAAGAAGGTATGTCATTGGTGAGGAGGAGTACGAGAGTGAGAAATTAGGCTTGCGAATTCAAGAACGATCCGAAAAATGATTGCAAAGAGAAACACCGAAGAATGACGAAGAAAAAATAAGAATAATTTGGAAGTAATCAGTGAAGCATACTATAAGGTGGTCACATTTATAGATATTTTTAAGGTGTATTAAATTTCTTTTGTTTTGTATTTCAGTTAATTCATTGTTTATTGTCAATAAAGATTGGACATTATATCTGATCTCTTAACCTTATCTTGTGCCTTTTTTTCTCAAGATTTTGTGTTTTGAAGAAATGTAACAACTTTTTTTGATCGTTTCGAGGGCTAAAGCTTTTTGTTTCATAAAATAGTTTCCGATAGATTTAGGGGATATTTTGGAATACTCATAACTTTAATCATGAAAATAGTGGAATAGTTTTTATAATTAAGTTAGTTGGCCTGTGGCAAACAGAGACGTCTGTGACTTCTCAGGTACGATCTTGATTAGACTTCTAAATTTTTGAAGATACGTAGTTGGTCATTAGTATAAATTAGTTGCAATTCATATTGTTTACTTCTTGTATTGGTACAACCCAAATATTTAAGTATAACAATTGGTTTGACTTATATTTGATAATTAGAAAATTATTTTGGGTGAGATATTATTGTAGGATGGTCACTTATAATAAAATAATGATGAAAATTCATTGAAAAATTTTACATGGACATATAGATTGAGTCTTAGATTTTTTTTCAATTCTATTCACTTATAAATTAGGCGTAGTGTTTTTAAACATTAGACTTATTCGTAGACTTTTCTTATGATTATCATATTAAGAACCAAGTTTGATATATTTGGGATAGGTAATTAACTATTAAGTGGATTATATTATATGGAAGCTATGAAGGGTGTAGTGTTTGAAAAAATTATAATTTAACCTTAGACTTTAACTTTGAGAATTATATAAAATATAGAATGACTCTCATGTCAATAATTGGACAATGATTACCCTATCATAGGACAATGATTTAGACTATACAGTGAAATATTGGAATATATTAGTTGTCAATTATTCATAGTACTTCACTAATGTTCGTCCTTAGGTAAATTATTCAGTTATAACATTATAGTGTATGTTTTTATTCACGAAAATAGGTAATTAAGTATTACATGTATCAAATTATTTAACTTCCATTTAAGTTATGCTAATTCGAGGAATCTAGACTTATCCTTCAGTTTGAACCTTAGAAAATTGATTATAGTATCAGGTTAGTTTTTTCTTGTTTAGACTAAATATAGAATAAATTGAGTTTTTATGGACACATTAGCTTACAAATTGTGCATATATACTTGATATTGTAAAGGTTCAGAGGCATTGAGAAAGGGAAAAACATTGGAGAAGTAGTTTGTTTGGCTTCAATTTTAAGGTTGAGGTAGGTTATGGTTTATTTCTATTTGATAGATAAACTCTTAATAGAGTGATATGTATTTAGTGATATTGTAAAGTTTATTATATACTTGAATATGTTGTATATCTTGTTTGGGTGGTTTGTGGTTTGCCTAAAATTCTGAGACTGTTCAATTTATAATATTGAATCATCTCTATTAAAATGACGCCTTGAAAAAAAATAAAGAAGTCTTGATGAAAGAAATTAATATGATAATTCGATAGGAGTGTCACGTTCTGACACGGTATTATTAAATCGTATTGTCACATACCGACACGTTATTATGGGATCATAGTGTCATGTTTTGATACGGTATATGGGATCAGAGTGTCACGTTCCGACACAAAAATATTTAAGGAACAGAAATCGTGAATTAACTTAATATAATCAATCTCAACAATTTAGACTAAACCATCAATAATTACCATAAACAAGTTGAATTACATGTTAATATACTTAATATAACCCTACGAATTCATTAACAACTCAATCCATCACTTTAATTTCGTAATTGAATGAAACCCATAAGAAAACTCAACTTTTTGAAATCTATTTTGAAGGAACCGTTTGAGGAAAGAATCTCAAAGGTGAATAGAACCCATAACTTAATTTTTCTCAACAATTTGATGAAGAATCCACCCTTTTTAAGCCCCCAAACCCTAGTTATTGCTAGTCTTCAAAGGTGAGTTCATGTAGTGAGAGAAATAAGAGAGAAGGAAGATAGTTTATTTTAATAGTTGTCTCTAGGTTAATGAGGGTCGAGGGTATTTATAGTGGGACTTAATTAACTTTATTAGTCTCCCTTTAACCCCTAACTAACCCCTAAACCACTTTATTATTTAATGAAATCATTTAAAATTTAACAGTAAAACTCGACCCTCACCGACAATACCCCGATCGACGATTCATTGGTAAGTCGACGGACAACCCCCCCTCCGTCCTATACTCCTCATCTCGGTCAGAGACTTTGCAGGCGAGGGCTTCCTCCAATTTTTCTATGTGTGGGAAGATGGTTCCATCGATGCCGCATTGATTCACACACGGACCGTTACCTGCACCTCCGAATGCTGTCGATGATTCCAGAATTTTGCAGGTGAAGGGACCTTCTCCACAAGCCTAATTGGGGGACGACGGTGACATCGATGCCCCGTCGATCCATACATGGACCGTCGTCTGTCCTGTCGATTCAATTTGCCAGCCAATGCTGCATCAAATAGTAGGGGTACTCCTCAAGGGCCAACAATTGTTCCTTGGGAATTCGTAGCCAAACGTTTCTATCATGAAACAACTCAAATACCCATTAGCTACCTTTCCACCCATTTTCGTACGTTTCTTACTCCTAAAAGTTAGTCAAAAGGCAAAGGCACAATAATATCCCTTTGAACCAACATCCCGTACGTTTTGGTTCTTAAACCTCCTAAATGACCTATATTCATTAAGAATGGACTTTGAAACAGTTTTTAGACTTTATGAAACCGATGTTAGGCTTTACAATGATTCTTGGATTTACAAGGTGTTACAGAGGTGGTCATGGTAGAGGCCGTAATTCTAATGGATGTTGTGGTCAAGAAAATGGTGGTCACTTGTTCAGTCGGGGTGGAGGGCAGGTTGGAACTACTATAGCGCAACCTGGTAGGGGAAATGGAAATACAGATGATAGGGCCCATTGTAATGCTTTACCCTAGAGGTTTGAGGTAGAGACATCTGATGCTGTAATCACAGATACTCTTCTGGTCTGTGATTTAATGTCTTCTCTATTGTTTGATCCTGGATCAATATTTTCATATGTAACTTCCTCATTCTCCATTGGTCTTGATTTACATTGTGATTTTCTTGACATGCATATTGTTGTCTCTACTTCTGTGGGTGAGTCTGTTATACTTGAGAAGGTGTAGCACTTGCCTTTTGACTTTTGTGTGGAGAATACTTACTTATATTTTTTATCATCCTGGATGGTTAATTTTGATCTATTCCTGGGTATGACTTGGCTTTCTCCAAATTTTCCTATAATAGATTGTAATGCTAGGACTCTAACCTTGGCCAAGCCTAGGAAAGATCCACTAGTGTCGGTGGGTGACTATATTTCCACCCCAGTTCGTATTATCTTTTTTATTTGTGTTAAAAGGTTGGTGAGTAAGGATTGTTTAGCTTTCTTGGCACATCTCAGCAATGATACTTCCAAAGTGCCATAAATCGAGTCTGTTTGGACAATATGAGAGTTTCTGGATGTGTTTCCTACAGATCTATCTGGTATGCCACCAGATAGAGATATTGATTTTTGTATTGTCCTGGAGCCGGGTACTCGCCTCATTTCCATTCCACCTTATAGAATTGCCCCAGCTGAGTTGAGGGAGTTAAAGGACCAACATCAGGACTTGTTAGGTAAAGTTTTTATTAGAGAGAGTGCATTCCCTTGGGGTGCTCCTATTTTTTTTGTGAAAAAGAAAAATGGTAGTTTCCGGATGAGGTAACTATTAAGAACAAGTACCCTATTCCGCATATTGATGATTTGTTTGATTAGTTACAAGGTGCTTGTGTCTTCTCTAAAATTGATTTGAGGTCCGGTTATCATCAATTTAAAATACGGGCAATAGATATGCCGAAGACTGCTTTTTGAACCATGTATGGGCATTATGAATTTTTAGTAATGTCTTTTGGGCTTACAAAATCCCTTGATGCTTTCATGAGCTTTATGAATATCTAGACCTCTTTCTTATTGTTTTATTGATGATTTATTTTTATACTCAAAGGGAAGGAAGGAACATGAGGAGCATTTGAGAATTGTGTTAGGGTTGATAAAGGAGAAAAGTTATGACAAGTTCTCTAAGTGTGAGTTTTGGCTTGATATAGTGTCCTTCTTGGGATGTATTTTCTGAGGATGGAGTGTTTGGTGGATCCTTCTATGATCAAAGCAATGAAGAATTGGGTATGGCCAACTACTATTTCAAAGGTAATAAGCTTTGTTGGTTTAGCTAGATACTAACGCCGATTCGTCAAGGGGTTCTCTTCTATTGCTTTCCAGTTGACCGATTTGACTAAGAAGAATGTTCCATTTGTATGGTCGGATGAATTTGAAGAGAGCTTTATGAAACTCAAGACCTTGTTGACTACTGCACCGATTCTTGCCTTGCCAGTGGAAGGTAAGAATTTTATTGTTTATTCTGATGCATCTTGGTATGGCTTGGGTGCAGTGCTAAAGCAGGAGAGGAATGTAATTGCTTATGCTTCGAGTCAATTGAAAGTGCATGAACATAACTATCCGACCCATGATTTGGATTTGGATGCAGTTGTATTTGCATCAAAGCAGTGGAGACATTATCTATATGGTGTCAAGTGTGAAGTTTATACAGATCATCGCAGTTTACAATATGGGTTTACTCGGAAAGATTTTCATTTGACACAGAGAAGGTGGATGGAGTTATTGAAAGACGATAATATTACTATTCTATATCACCATAGAAAAACTAATGTTGTGGCAGATGCCTTAAGTAGAAAAGTAGGGAGCATGGGTGGTTTAACCCACTTAAAGGTTTGTAGATGCACATTCGCTAGAGAGGTTAAGAATCTGGCTAATGACTTTATGAGGCTAGAAGTACGTAAGAAAGGAGGATTTTTTGCCTGTGTGGAGGCAAGGTCTTCTTTTCTTGACAAGATTAAGGGAAGCAGTTTGTTCATGAAAAACTAAGCCAAATTCGAGATATAGTATTGCTGGAGAGGCTAAAGAGGCTGTGATTGATGAGAAAGGCATCTTGAGATTGAAGGGGAGAGTTTGTGTGCCATGTTTTGATGATTTAATTGATACTAATCTTGTAGAGGCGCATAGTTCGAGTATTCTATACATCCTGGTTCAACCAAGATGTATCGTGATTTGAGACAACATTACTGGTGGAGTAGAATGAACCGTGACATTGCTGATTTTGTTGCAGAATGTCCGAATTGTCAGCAGGTAAAGTATGAACATTAGAGGTATGGAGGGACTCTTCAGAGAATGCCCATTACTTAATGGAAGTGGGAAAGAATTGCAATGGATTTTGTGTTTGGTCTTCCAAAGACACTGGGTAAGTTTTATTTGATTTCGGTAATTGTTGATAGGTTAACTGTCAGCTCACTTTGTTCAAGTCAGATAACTTACAATGCAGAGAAGTTAGCCAAATTCTATATATCTGAAATTTTTTGATTGCATGGAGTCCCACTTTCCTTCATATCAGATAGAGGTACACAATTTAGTTATAAGTTTTGGAGGACCTTACATGCTGAATTAGGTACTCGACTGGATCATCGTACTGCATTTCACCTTCAAGCTGATGGTCAGTCTGAGCAAATGATTCAAGTGCTACAGGATATGCTTCGTGCGTGCGTGATAGATTTTGGTTGTCATTGGGATCAATTCTTATGATTAGAAGAGCTTTCGTAAAACAATAGCTATCACTCGAGTATTGATATGTCCCCATTTGAGGCATTGTTGGGAGGAGATGTAGGTCTCCTCTTTGTTTGTTTGATGCATTTGAGGTGAGACCTTGGGGTATCGACCTTTTGAGAGAATCATTAGAGATAGTGAAATTCATTCAGTAGAAGCTCTTAGCAGCTCCAAGTAGACAGAACGAGTATGCAAAATCGGAAGGTTAGGGACTTGCAGTTTATGGAGGGTGAATATGTCTTGCTGAAGGTATCACCCATGAAGGGTGTAAGACAGTTTGGTAAGAGAGGTAAGCTTAGTCTGAGATATATTGATCCATTTGATGTTGTGAAGCACATCGAGGAGGTGGCCTATGAATTGGCCTTACCTCCAGTGTTGTTAGGAGTGAACCCAATATTACATGTGTGTATGCTGAAAAAATACCATGGTGATGGAAAATACATTATTCGTTGGAATTCAGTTCTGCTTGATGAGAATTTATTTTATGGGGAGGAGCTTGTTACTACTCTAGATCTAGAGGTCTGCAAGTTGAGGTCAAAAGATATTGCATCTATCAAGGTTCAGTGGAAGAATCATCCATGTGAAGAGTCCACTTGGGAGAGTGAGACTGATATGCATGAAAGATATCCACACATTTTTATATCTTTGGGTACCCTAGCCTTCCTTTGATCGTTTGAGGAAGAATGATGGGTAAATGGGTATCGATTGTAACAACTATTTTTTGGTCGTTTCGAGAGCCAAAGATTTTTTTTTCATAAAATAATTTCTGATAGATTTAGGGGATATCTTGGAATATTCAGAATTATAAGTATGAAAATAGTGGGGTAGTTTTTATGATTGTGTTAGTTGGTTGTTAAATAAGATAACTTTAAAATTAATAATGGATCACTTGTACAAATTTTACAATTAGTCATATATAATAATTAGAGAGTGAATATTGTAAAAAGATTAAGGGTTTGAGGGGAGAAAACATACGCGTGAGGCAAACAGAGGCGTCTGTGACTTCTCAGGTACGATCTTGGTTAGACTTCTAGGTTTTTGAAGATATGTGATTGTGTAGTAGTATCAATTATTAGCCATTCGTATTGTTGACTTCTTTTATTGGTATAGGACAAAAATGTAAGTATAACAATTGGTTTTACTTATATTTCATAATTAGGAAAAGTTTTTGGGTGAGATATTACTCTAGGATGGTCACTTAAAATAAAATAATGATGAAAATTCATTGTACTATTTTATATGGACTTATAGAATGAGTCTTGGATTTTATTTCACTTATGTCCACTTACAAAACAAGCCTACTTTTTTTAAAGATTCGACTTATTCGTAGACTTTTCTTATAATTATCATATTATGAACCAAGTGTTGTATTGGGATAGGTAATTAAATATTGAGTGGATTATGTTATATGAAAACTATTAAGGGTGTAGTGTTTGAAAAAATTATGACATAACCTTAGACTTGAATTTTGCGAATTAGATAAGATATCGAATGACTCTGATGTCAATTATTGGACAATGATTACCCTATCATTGGACAATTATTTAGACTATACAGTGAAATATTGGAATATGTTAGTTGTCAATTATTCACAGTATTTCACTATAGTTTGTCCTTAGGTAAATTATTTAGTTATCACATTATAGTTTATGTTTTTATTTACTAAAATACTTAATTAAGTATACGATGTATCAAATTATTTAAATTCCATTTCAGTTATGCTAATTGGAGGAATCTAGACTTATCCTTCAGTTTGAAATTTAGAAAATTGTTTATAGAATTAGGTGAGTTTTGTTTGTTTAGGCTAAATATAGAATAAATTGAGTTTTTATAGACTCGTTAGCTTACAAATTGTGCATATATACTTGATAGATTGGAAAGGTTCGGAGTCATTGAGAAAGGGAAAAACATTGGAGAAATAGTTTGCTTGGCTTTAATTTTTCGGTTGAGGTAGGTTATGATTTATTTCTATTTGAGAAATAAACTATAAATATAGATTGAAATATAATGACTGATATTGTGAAGTTTACTATGTACTTGATTTTGTGGTTTTTGGTTGACCTAAAATTCTGAGACTGTTTAATTTATAAATATTGAACCCTCTCTATTAAAATGACGACTTGAAAAAAATAAAGAAGGCTTGATGAATTAAATTAATGAGATAATTGGATCGGAGTGTCACGTTCCGACACTGTATTTTTGAATCGGAGTGTCATGTTCCGACATGGTATTATGGGACCGAAGTCTCACATTCCGACACAGTATATGGATCTGAGTGTCACGTTAAGGTTTAAGGAAAAGGAAATCTTGAAATAACTTAATATACTCAATCTCAAAGAACCAATTTTCCAAATGAGAATGGTGTGGAGACATAATTCCTCATAGGTGTGCCTGATAAGTGGTTCATTGTGTACCTACTATGGTGTTGTTGTGATTGGTTTGTGTTGTTTGTTGCTTGTCACTTGCAAAGTATTGTAGTTTATTTTATTTTATTATTCAATATATATTGGTTTCTATTTTGGGTTGGACGACGATACCTACTCAGTACGTGTTCCCTATAATAATCCCTACTTCAATTTTCTTTGTTGTTCTTTTGTGGAGAGCAACAAGTGTACCATCGACTTCGACTCGTCATCAGCTCAAGCCAGTCTCCAACACATCAGAGTTCTGGGGAGCTTTTATTTCTAGCTCGTGCTGGATTCTCTCATTTATGACATGATGTCCTTAAATTTCGAACATGGATCATTTGTTTTACTTATTTTGGTATTTTTATTATTCTGAAACTTAGTATTTAGATATTAGATGTCCTTGATGTGATGTCTTTCAGGTTTTGGGAAATGATACATTAATATGTTTTGGAGCGTCCGCATAATTTTTGTTTTTCATAGTTAAATTGTTGCAATATGTTGGGGTATAAAATCCTTAGCTCGCCCACCTAGGATATGCAGTGTGGGTGCCACTCACGAACCGTTTTAGGTCTTGACAAGAAAAAAGAAGTCTCATAATTAATCAATCATAATTTAGTTGATGATGCGAACAATTCTTTGGTATGTGATTTGCATCAACCTCTGTAATTTTTTTAGGACAGAATATTCATAAATTGTTAGTATAATTGTGCATTTTAATGTTATTTGTGAAATGACAATCCTCTCCACACTTGTAACACCCATTTTATCCTCTACCACCACCACTGTACCCATCGCCAACTCCACCATACCTCCTACCACCATCGCTATATAAACCATCACCTCCATACTGCCTGCTGCCACACTAACAACCTTCACCTCCATACCGCCTACTGCCACCCTAAAAACCTTCACCACCATAATATTTCAACCTAAAAATTTAGATAAACCACCATCATCTCTGCGATCACGAGATCATGTTTTGGAAAGAGCACCATCTGGACCGGCAACATTGATAGCCTTCATACGATCATCATTCCCACATTCCACATCAAGTTCAACCGCTTCACCAACAGTTAAACTACAAAAGTCTTAAGAACTTATACTAGATTGATGAACAAAAAGTTCATCAACACCATAATCTGGAGAAAAGTGAATCCGTTTTGGTCAGTGAACCACTTCATTGTTCCTTTTTTCTTACACCAATGATTTTACAAACTTACAAAAGAGTTGATTATATCTAAAATTCACTTTTACTTTAAAACATATCCACGACCATGATCAATAACTTGTTTTCAATGAAAACAATAAAGAGCTCTAACACCTACACTTGATTTTTATTTTCATTTCAAAATAATAATAGTGAACAATATGTATATATGGGAAAAACTAATAAAATATATTGAAAAAATTGATTAAACTGAATAGTATCTATTAAAATGAATTAATTCAAAGGCCTTTGCATGCTTTTTCTAAATTTATAACATCATGACAATTTATTGATAGAAGTCTCTAATGGAAATCTCACCATATGACCAAATTAAATTAGTATCCAATTGATAATTGTTATATCAAGAATTTAATTTAGTAGGAAGAGTTTCTGTTGGATTCAAATTATTAAGTAAAACTCAATATAATTTTTATCTAATAAGTTTTATTTATATTAAAAATGATTAGATTTTAAGGGTATAAAAATCAATAAACATTTTAAAACTATATATTATAATAAACCTTTAACATTTTGAAATTCATGAGTTCAATAATAAACTGATTTCTATTCATATAGTTTGCAACATATATTCTTAAACAGGATTTAATAATTAATATATATTTCACTTTTAGATACTCTTTAATAAGTTATTTTATAATATTCTATTGATTTTACACAACGCCTAATGAATTCTGGAACTGATCATTAACAAAGCCAATTGAAAGACCAGTGCTAGTAAAATTGACCGATATTTTTAATTTTATTAAATTTGGATCATATTATAAATGGTATAGAAGAATAACATTAACCTTTGAACAATTCCTTAACCCTAGTTTCTAAAAAAGTAACCCTTGGAGCCATCACAGATCTCCCTTGTTGTCATCTCTTTCTCCATTTGCATCAACAAAAGTCTTGTCTTAACAAAACTTCTTGAGTCTAGATGGCACCGACTATAATAGCAGGTATGTAAGAGAACCCGTAACGAGAGGGTAATGTAGTTAGTACAAGGGTAGAACTAAATTTAAATAATACTAATAAAAGAAAGAGACAGATGTGAAGTAAAATATATATATATATANATCTTATGTAAAAAAAAATTACAATTCCCAAAAGTTGACCCCAACTATCACACCCCGAGGTTACCCCCTAGACGTAACACGGGACCTAGATCATGAGTAACCCAAAGCTAACGCTGAACCTGGCATATCATGAAAGTACCAAAATAGTAAAGTTAAACATGTACTGTGCGGAAACTTCAATGAAGAATACCTGAAAATGGGAAAAAACTAAATGTAATGAATATAAGTGAAATAAACAAGTGTTTATGATAACTACAACAACCACTTAATAACTCAAGTTGAACTTACTACTATGTCTAAAAAGCCTCTAAATGAGTTGTGTTGATGGAACATGTCCCCGGTTAACTCTAATAAAACTGAAACAAAAAATAATGACTAAAATGAAAGCATGTCCATTGTCCTCGAAATATGATGACTCACCTTTGAAGTTGCTTAATGTGCACGGAGCATTTACCAAATTTGATCAAGAATATAAATATCGAAACATAACAAAGAGGTTAAGCTAAATGAAGTGACCACGTACTAATCAAAAAGATATAATGATGAATGGTATATTGATATAACTGCTATAAATCTGGTCCAATGAACTAAGAGTCTGACTTTGGGAGATTATATTAACCGATACATAAACAACATGATATAAAACCATGACCCCGTTTGCCAGTCGATAGTTCAAATGATGGCCCGTGGTGTACCATAGATAATGGCCTTCGTCAGCTTTAATGTCAGGGTCATTTTTTCCATTTCTTTATTCATTGAGGCACTTAAGCTATGTCCTTTGATGCCTAAGATACATCGTTTTACTAATAGAAAGAGGAAGAGACGCTAGTGTTTTTCAAGAACAAGGAATAGTGTTCTTCATGTTTTAGCTCCAAAATACAAATGATTTCTCTTTAGATTTCTTCACCGGGGATGTGGGATTTCACTAGTTGGTTTTTTTAATTCATTAGGTCCCTAGAATTATGTCAGATCCTTTGTTATTCATTGACTGTATAGACCTATGGTTTGAATAAATCTTTGCAATTTGTTTCTTATTTCAGCTCCAATAGAATCCATAGTGCAAGTAACATGTTTCCTTAGAAACATTGCATCAATAGTGTTTTCTCTAGACTTAGAGCAGGAGGCCAACATCAATAGTGTTTACTAAATTTGTTTCTTCGTTTTATGTTTTATATAAAAAAAATGAAAGTTCTTTTTTAAATATATGAGTAAAATTTCCAAATTTTACTTGGGAAAAAATGAAAAATTTCATAACAAAACACCAATATCGTAAAAAATATATGTTTTTTTTTGAAGAAAGTGAATACACTTTATATAACATGACTTTTATGAGAAAATGACGATGAAAAGGAAACACTCATTTCTTTTTACCATACTCACATTAGTTGATCTTTATTTATTCAATTCATATTCAATCAAAATAACATTTTACCAATCTAAAAACTATTCATTAATGCAAGATATGCCTATTTTAAGAAGAAAAAAAATGGATGACAATTCATCAATTAATTTAATTCCTCTAAAAAACCACTCAAAAATTTTCTTTAAAAAATAGAGAAACTTGAAGAAGATATGGTGTTATCATATGTAGTGCGACATCAAGGGTTAGAAGATTACTGCCAAGTTCTCAAATTTAATTTCCGCTTTACGCCAATGTATTCTTCAACTTTCATATGTAGAATGTCAGGTTAAGTATGAAAATTTAAAAGGTGTTTTAAATGTCTATATAAAACAAATTTAGGTGATGAAGAAGACGATGACAGATAAACATACAAAGACATTTAAAGATTAATGGACATAGAAAGTCAAACTAAGGTTACTCCATCCTTTTCATAAATCCCTCTTTTTTCTTTTTTATTTATTTATTGCATATGATGTTAAAAGAATTATGAGTTTTCACTTATGTGTTGTTTGATCCAAATTTATATCATGTTTTTTATAAAAATAAAATTTTGTAGATGCAAAATATATCCAAAGATATATGATCTTTTCTGAAGTTTAATTAGGTGTTGGAACACAAATAAAGTATCACTAATTGGTACAATATATACTAATTTTTTTTCTTTCAAATACATGTTCTTTATTCCATTTTACTATTACCAGAAGAAAAAGAAAGAACAAGTATCACGTAATATCAAAACTGCATTGTAAAAATATTTATGGAAAAAATTGTTAAAACGATACTATTAACTATATAGTTTTAATAACGAATTTCTTAGTTAATTCATGTTTTTTTCATAAAAGCGCTAATTTATTATTAGATTTGATAATTGGCCCCAAATAATTATTCATTAATTTTGGCTAATGTCCAAATTCATGTTGTAAATCTAAATTTTGGTACACTAAATAAAAACTTAAAACGGAAAAACTAAATTTTTATAAGTCAAATTACTTGATTCTCCAAAGAGAAAAAGACGTTATCTTAATGTTGGTGACTTTCCAAATTAGAATTTCTAATTTTTTCAAAACAAATATAAAATTAGATTTAGAGAAAGATAAAATGGAGGAGTGGACTACAAGGTAGGATCAAACCCTCACTAATAAACTTAAAAATCAGGTAGTCAACCAACATAACTACTATGAATTTCAAACTAAAAATTCTTTGTATGTTATAATTTTTATTTCTCAAAGAATCTGTAAGATTATTTATAATATCTCTTCGTATGCATAGTTTATCCTTCATTTCTATCAAGCGTAAAATTTTCATTAATAACAATATGAGAGTGAAATTATATGTCCATATTGTTTTATTAAAAATTGATAGCAAAAGGTTATAAATTATTGATATATTTAATTATGCTATGTTTATGTCTGGAAAATAATTCGAGTTTTTTCAAATAAAAAACTGAAGAAAGAATAAAGTTAAATGAAAAAAAAAAGCGATGATAAATCCTAATAACCAAATGGTGAAGATTAATAATGATTTCATAAAAATTCTTAATGTGGTGAGATCTGACAATCATTATTGTCTTTTCGAATCTAAGCTTCTCAAAAAGGTCTATACATTCCCAATATATATATGTTGTGGTTTCTTGTACTTTAATTATAAACTAAAATTTAGAAAATTAAAAAGAATACTTTGTTTCTTCTAATTCAAGAGATGTTCTTTCCTCTATAATCTATTATTAAAAAATATTATTTTCTTAATTGAAACATGATGAAGTTTGAATATCATATATTTCATCTTTCAAAGATATGATTACTTTGACTCTACATGGAACACATAATTCTAAAATTTGTTGTCTTAAATATGTTGTAATATTTGTGTGACTATATAATTCTCACTAATGATAAAATAAAAATTTGATAGCTTGATTATTTTCAAATATATACAGATCTCATATTTTTTGTTTTTATAGATTTATATCAAAATGATGTTACATAAAATCGGAAAGAAAGGGTATCTACCATGTTATACAAAAAGTCATTTTTATCTTTTTAAACTCATTATTAAGAGGTCAAATTTACAGTATAAGGATCATAAAACATGCATTGCATATTCGTTATAAGTGCTAATATTTATATTTCTTTCAAGAAGATTTATATTATACTATACAAATTAAACATTATATGGATTTATGCATTATTCGGATCATGTTACAACAAAATAGGTTTTGCGAACATGGAAAATGTCAATTTCTTTAAAGACATCTTATTTATTTTAAGCAACGTCATTGTTTATTACACGAATGAAACATTTCAATATTTTGTCTCGCCTGAACTCAAAGTCATTATGTTCAGAAACTCTAATTTTGTCGTGAAATTGTGTGTGTATTAGCCGCAATTGGAGAACTTGGCATATTATGCACATAACAAAGTTCAAGAAGGTGAGTCGTTGGTGATGAGGAGTACGAGAGTGAGAAATAAGGCTTTCGAATTCAACAATGATCCGTATGTTGATTGAAAAGGGAAACACCGAATAATGACAAACAAGACATAAAAATATTTTGGATGTAATGAGTGAAGATTACTAGAAGGTGGTCAAATTTATAGATGTTTTTAGGTGTATTATATTACTTTTGTTTTTTAGTTCGGGTAATTCATAGTTTTTTTGTCAATGTAGATTGGAGACCATGATTAATCCATTAACCTTATCATGTGCCTTTTTTTTCTCAAGGTTTTGTGTTTTGAAGAAAAAAAAAGTTACATAATTGAATTAACATAATTTAGTTGATAATGTGAACAATTGTTTGATATGTGATTTGGATCAACTTCTTTAGTTTTTTTATAAAAAGTATTCATAAAATGGTTAGTATATTTGTGCATTTTAATATTATTTAATTTTTAAAATGACTCGTATCCTATCACCCTCTACTGGTCTCTCTTCCTAGGAAAACATTAGTAGAACATTGGGAGTAATTGTCTTTTATTTAGTAACGGAATTTGGTCAGTCATGAGTATAAATTCTCATTGAAACTCCATTATATCACACACATTTTAGATCTAGAATATGACCAAATTTTCAGATATACCCCTAAACTTCACTAGGGTAGTATTACCCCCTCTCTCCCCTCCCGACCTCATTTTTTTCATGTTGTTGTGCACCTTTTTTCTGTGATGGTGTTGCAAGTTCAACCACCCAAGTAAGTTGTATTTGTATTGTTGATACGCTCAAATTATACTTCCCTAAATAAGTATAATCGGTCGTATCAAGTAAGAACCCAATTGTTAGGTTGGGGTCAATCCCACGAGGAAAATTTTTTAGACTTAAGTTTAATCCACGATTATGTCTATTTAGTCAGGTTCTTTCTTAANGGGGGGGGGGGGTTGTGTAACAAAACTGTTTAATTATTTCTAAGTAAGACAAATACCAAGTTTATAACTTTGGTGTTTATCAAGTGATGAGAGAACCTAGGAATTAAGTGTTTCCCATAGGTTCATAACGCGATAATCCTACCTATAACAATTCTTTCCTAGGGTCTTGCATGCAAAGTGATAAGTTATATATCCCTAATTCCTTGGTCCGGCAAGTAGAAACTTTCACTCCGTACCTTGGTACGGCTACGTGTGTCTA
Organism: Solanum pennellii; assembly: GCF_001406875.1. Lineage (NCBI taxonomy): Eukaryota > Viridiplantae > Streptophyta > Magnoliopsida > Solanales > Solanaceae > Solanum > Solanum pennellii. The sequence goes on along the minus strand of NC_028637.1, from coordinate 28,896,263 downwards.
CTTTATTAATCCATACCTTTACCTCATATTAAGCATCATATTCGATGCATGGCTAAGTTACTACTTTGCACCAATTGAAACTAGCCTATAAGATAGTGTATACTAAATTTATGTTGATAATTTTTTTCCTATAAACTACCTCCTTAGTCTTGCAAGTAAGAATAGGGCAAGTTCTAACGCGTGCACTAGTTAAAAGACTTCTAAACGAAAGAATTATCAATAAATGCAAGAAACTATTCTAGCATTGTTATTTAGCAAGTTTTACCTTGTTAAATACCCATGGTTCCCACAACTCTAGTTGTGGATTTAGTTACCCAACTGATCCTGAAAGGGAATGAATGGTAAAAATAGCATGTCGTATCAACGGAAAGTTCTGAAAATATTTCATTGTTCCTAGATGGGTATAAAACTGCTTAGAAATACACAATCCATAGTTATTAAAGAAGAATTCATGTACTTACTTTGACAAGTTTGAAGAAAATCCAGAAAAAACACTTGAATTAAAAAAAAATTCTTGAGAATCAATTTCATAAACTTGAATAATTCCGAAAATCCAAAGATCAACTTCCAATAACAAGAGTATGAAAAATAATAAAAAGTCTAACCCCAAAAACGAGGTTTTTAACACTACTTATAATACTAAAATCCTAAATTAAAATGAGTTCTAAATAAGAAAAGACAGTCCAGAAACACGTTTTCAATTGACGACACCACTGGCTGTCCGTCGATGGAACGACGGACTGTCGACTGCCTTCGTCGGTCCACACTTAGCATTTTCTTAAAGCCTCCAACTCGCACCTTCTATGATTCAATCGACGGACCAATATCACGATCCGTCGATGCACTTATGGTCCGTCGGTGCATATTGTCATTCCATACTTAGCAACTTTTTCAGCCTTCATCCTAGCATATTCTCTGATCCAATCGAAAGACAAACCCCACGGCCGTCGATACATCTACGGTCCGTTGATGCCTCCATTACTCGATACATAGTTTTTCTTCAACTTTATGTTCTGGGACTACTCTTTGCTCTGATCGACGATTTTCCAGGACAGTCCGTCAATCAATCGACGGATCATCGACCCTTCCGTAATCCCACACTTTGTCAAAATTCACCGAGTTACTACTAGATGCTTGGAACTCCAGTCGACGACCACCACCTACGGACCGTCGATGGAACGACGGGATGTCGATGGCTTCATGGGTCACCTCTTCTGCACAATTTTCTGCATTTCTATTTTAGATGACTTTACTGCAAAACACAGATAAAAACCATTAGAATTACCACAAAAAGTCCCTATACACACACTAAACATAAGGAAAAAGAATTGGAAGTACTGTGAAACCACGGTACATCCACACCCTCAACTTAAATTCGTTGTTTGTCTTCAAGCGACACACTATAACTCCCCACAACACATTTGTACAAAAGTATCCTCATTTAAGCTTTAGCAATCATATGACTATCAATACCGCTTATTTTAATTTCTTTCATGCATGATATCACTATTAGAATCACTCATATGGATCAGATCATGACACAGACTCACCACGCTGACACCTCTACTCTTTTATCTTTCACAAAGGCACCAATTCTCCAATATTGTAACTAGTGTTCTCATTTCAAAAGATGTCCTCCTTTTTCACACGGTGGTATCAAATTTGAGTATGCGGATCATTGTTCAACACTCACTCTCATAACAACTTCACACCTAGTTGATACTTGTCACCATAGGCTTGCCCTTATTTTCACTGCTTTAAGTTCACCATATTAGACTCTTAGGATCACGATAGGACTTTCTTGGCTTGTAAAATAGGCTCATGGTCATTTAGGGTAAATATGGATGTATTTTAGTTACTTGTTGCCTACCTTGACATTACGGCTAAGCGTCCTACCTTTTCATCGTTTATTATGACCTACTCTTGTTTTCTTTATATTCTTTGCCTTGCTTTTCTCCTTTCTTTCTCCTTTTGTGCAAATGACTCTTTTTTTTTTCAAATTTTTCAGTTGATTTCAACTTTGATTGAGTCATTCAACCCCTCTTTTTGGAACATTTCTCATAATAGCCACCCTCAACTCATGGATTTGCCATATGTCGAGGTACACAATACCGAAGGTTGGATCAGGGCCAAGACGAGATTTGTTTCTGCATTAGCAACCTGTAACTTATGTTTTTGGCATAAGTTGAGTTGCACATGACTAAGGAGGGACAATTGCCAACACATTATACCCAGAAACGATGAGTTGGAGTAGAAAAGAAAGGTCCATTGTAAGGTCAAATCATTTGGATAAAAAAGGATTAATTTCATTTGGTTTTTTCTTTTATTTAGGCTAAAGATTGGCTAATATGAACAAGGCCTTATGATCCTTTCCTAATTGTCTAACACAAATTTCTTTTTACAGGACTAACCAGGCAAGTTCTAGCTAGGTATCAACAGTGGACTATTCAACTTTTCTCACACTCTCTTAACACCTCATTACTCTACTAGATTATCGGACACCTAGTTTGAGTCTTAGATTGAGGGTCATGCAATGGTGTATTTCTATGTCATGGTTAGAGCCAACACATTCAACATTCACTTTTCCTAATCATGCAAGCATTCTCTTTAGAACGGGATATCATTGTATTTATCCATCATGCTTCAGATTTCACATTCATACTTTGTACAAGATACTAAAAATGCCTGTTTAACAGTAAAATAATAATTCTCTTAGGACAAAAGAACACATGCAACAAAAACTCAAGAGAGGATCGTGAGTTGGGCTACTCAGATTTCACCCTATCGATAACTTTCCCCTTCCCCACACCTAATAAGAAAGCATGCAATTGTCCCCAAACCATAAGAAATATAAAACAAGGTGGTAGGTGAATCAAACCAGAGGCGCATAGCACCGACGATAAACAAGTTGGCGGGTCTTGTTTCCTGGAAACCGCTCCATCAGTAGTAGTGACACCATCAGTAGTGTCCGTAGTACTGTCAGCACCCTCAGTGGTGCTCCTCTGAACAGTCTCCAATCGGGAGCTAGATGCCTAAGCAGCCAACTCATTCGCCCTCATCTGTCGGGCTTCCTCATCTACCAATGAAGATCTCCTTGTGGCCTCCAACTCAGTGCACTCCTTCTTTCATGCACGAACCTCCTCTCTCTCTCTCTCTAGACCGGTGCCTCTAAGCACACTCACGTGGTGGGGGCGGTGGTGCAGTAGAGGTAGTGAACTGTGCAGCAAGCACCGTATTCTCAGTAGGCTCTGCATGTGTGGCCTCAAACTCGGGTACCCGCACATCAAAAATGGCTTCATCATTATCCCTCAGACTCACCACGACATCTTGGAGAGTCGTCAAATCGATAGTGAGGGTTGACCGAGCGAGGATTCTCAACTCAAACGCATCGATGTGCTGGTGGACCTCCAGAATCTGCCGCTCAATCTGCTGGGCAACCTTCTTCTCAATCTGTTCCTCAGCCTCGGAAATATAGTTTTGCATCCAAGGCTGGATATGATGCAACAATGTGGACATCTGGGCCTCTAGCTTCTATACCCTAGCAATCGGGACAAGTGCTGCTGATGTTGTAAATCTGGAGTAACTCGGCGCTCCACTAGTGACCTAGGCAGACTCAACCTGGGTGGTGTCGGTAGTCTCAGAAGCATCATGATCACCCCTTGGGCTTGCTCTACCATACCTGCGAGGTTCTCACCCAACGGCTGCACCTCCACTCGGGGTTCCCTATTTGGTGCTGCCTCATTGGCCTCATGCCAAAAGAACTTTTTCACATCATGCATGAAATTTTTCCTTTGATGAAAGGACAAGTCCGATGGTAATATGTCACTAGCCAAATAATTCGCAAAATGTGCGAAGCATGCAATCAATTTAAGGGAAGCGGCCAAAACATGCTTATCAGGGAAAGTATCACTAATTTCAGCTTTTTCACCCAACTCTTGCATAGTCTTATCCTCTTATCGGGATAAGTGATCGACAACCTTATTTTCGGTCCCTTTTTCTATCTTTCACTTCAAAGTCAAATTCTAACAACACTAATACCCATCTAATTAACCTTGGCTTCGCATCCTTTTTTGCCATCACATATCTCAATGCAGAATGATCAGTATGCACTATGACTCTCGTGCAAAGCAAATAAGAGAGAAATCTCTCGAAAGTGAAAACCACCCCAAGGAGATCTTGCTCAGTCACAATGTAGTTCTTTTGAGCTTCGTTAAGGGCCTTACTAGAGTAATAAATGGGATCATAGATTTTATCCCTTCATTGACCAAAAACTACACCAAGAGAAACCCCACTAGCCTCACACATCACCTGAAATGGTTTACTCCGATCCGGGGAAATAATAATGGGCGCAGACACCAACTTGTCCTTCAAATCACCAAATGCCTTCAAACAAGATTCATCAAAATAAAATTTACACTCTTTCTAAAGTAACCTGCATAGAGTATGTGCAATCTTTGAAAAATCCTTGATAAACCTCCGGTAGAAGCCCGTGTGCTCAAGAAAACTCCTCATACCTTTTACAGAGATGGATGGAGGAAGTCTGTATATCACCTCAAGTTTGGCTCAACCAACCTCTATACCCTTCTCTAAGATGTGATGACCCAATACAATACCCTCTTTCACCATGAAGTGACATTTCTCCCAATTTGACAGAAGTTGCAATCTACTCACCTTTTATGAACCTCGGCCAAGTGACTCAAACAACGCACAAAGGATTCACCAACCACTCAAAAATTATCCATAAACACCTCAATAGTGTCTTCCACCATATCGGAGAATATTGAAATCGTACATCTCTGAAAAGTAGCTGGTGCATTCCACAACCCAAACGTCATCTTCTTGAACGCGAAAGTTCCATAAGGTCAAGTTAAGGTGGTTTTCTCTTGATCCTCCGGTGCAATAGAGATCTGGTTATAACTCGAATAACCATCAAGAAAATAGTACCTCCCCTTTTCTTCAAGCCTATCCAAAATCTGATCCATGAAGGGCATAAGAAAATGGTACTTCTCTCTCCATGCATTTAACTTCCGATAATCCATACAAACTCTCCATCTTTTCAACGGCCTCATCGGAATAAGCTCATTCTTCTCATTGGGGACCACAGTCGTTCCCCCTTTTTTGGGCACACACTGAACACCACAAACCCAACTACTATCGGCAATCAGATATATGACCCCGTCGTCCAACCACTTAAGATTCTCCTTCTTCACTACCTCTTGCATAGGTGGATTAACCATCTTTGATGCTCTATACTTGGCTTATGATATGGCATAAGTTGAATTTTGTGTGAACAAATACCGGGTGGAATCCTGAAAATGTACGCAATAGTCCAACAAATGGCTCTTGTGAACCTCTTCAACACCTCTACAAGACACTCCACTTGCTCCAAATTCAAATTTGATGCTATGATTACCGGCAAAGTGTCATCTTTCCCCAAGAAACACGTATCTCATGTGAGTTAGTAGAGCCTAAAGCTCAAATTTTGGGGCCTCCTCATAGATGGTTTCATGGGTGGAGACTCGCGATGTTTCATATCTAACTCCAACTTCTTTGTTTTGAACCGAAAATCACTCGATCAAGTGCAGCAACCAATGACCCATAATCTTTAATACAATAACTCTCAAAATTTATAATTATTGCCGGTAGTTCCTCAACACCAAGGCGCTCCTGTATTTGTACCTCGGACAAACTTTCAACCCTGTAGGATATCGCAGATACCGATTGGATCTCACCACTCTTCCTCATGGACCTACAAATGTTGAAAGTCGCTTCTTTATTTTTCAACCAAAACTTCATTTGCTCATTCTCCATATCAACCAAGGCAAGTCCGGTACCAAAGAACGACCTCCCATGAATAATAGGCACCTCAAAGTTTACCTCACAATCAAGAATCACAAAATTGGCCGCAAAAATAAATGACTCCACTTTCACTAGCACATCATGGAGTATCCCAATAGGCCTCTTCACCGTTTGATCGGCCACCAATAGCCGCATCGCTGTGATCTTTGGGTTACCCACACCCAACTTCTTGTACATAGAGAGCGACATGAGATTAATGCTTGCCCCAAGATCACATAATGCTTTAGAAATGTGTAACAACCCGATTGTACATAAAATAGTGAAAGAGGCCTAGATCTTCTTTCGTTTGAACAAGAGACCTTGTAGCAATAGCACTACAGTGTTGCATCCGATCATCATACTCAACACTAACCGATCTTTTTTTAGTGACCATATCTTTTATGAACAGTGCGTAACCGGATATTTTTTGAATATCTTCTATGAAAGAAGCATTGATGGAAAGCTATTTCAACATAGTAATAAAAGGCCGGTACATACCATCCTCGGTCTTTTTTCACCAACCTTGGCGGGAATGGTGGTGGTGGACTAGGAATGGGGCTAACCTTTTCGAGTACCTCTGCTTCTTTCCCTGATTTTTCTATAAACTCACCACTAACTTCTGCTACCTCATCATCCCTACTCATCTTATCTTCTATGCAAGACGGCATAGATGGATCAATTGTTTTCTTATAACCTCGAGTAGTGACAGTCATACAGTGTCCATCATTTTTTTAGATTTTGGACAGTATTTATAGTAAGAGTACCCAGTGGGCGTGAGTTCACAGTAGAAGACATTTGGGTCATTTGCAACTCAAGATGCTTGATTAAGATTGCATGTGCATCCACCTTTTGCCTGATATTCGGTAAATCACGTCTCAACTCTTTGACATTCTCATCACTAGCATCAAACCTCCTCATCATCTTCTGCAACATATCCTCAACTCGCGCCATACGACCTCCACCATTCCTTGGAGCAACTTCACGATTTTAAGGTGGAACATAGGGCCCACTATCATTGTTTTTGTTACTATCATTACCGCAATTGATGTTGTTATCGCGGTTGTAGTTTCCATCTCGAACATAGTGACCCTCTTGATTGTAATTTCTATAGTTCCAACCTTGATTTCCTTGACCTTGGCGCCAATTCTCTTGATTGGAGCGTTGGGCATTCAGTCAGAAACCCCCCGTCTTCTCATTCACTACATAAGAGTCTTCCTCATAGTGAAATTCATCTATCGGCGGTGGTGTCTTAGTCAAATAGTCACCGCATTCACTTTCTCTGCATTCCTAGTGACATGTTTCAGTACTAACCCAAGATCAATCCTCATTTGAGCCATCTCCTCACGAATCTAATCTCTGGCCGGGTTGTCTGTAGCTTGCACTGCAAAAGTGTTTCTCCAGTCTCCGACTTCCTAGTGCTCCAAGCCTTGTTGTTGCGGAGATTTTCTCCAACTTCTCCACGATCTCTGCATAAGTGCACTCACCATAATAACCACTCGCAATAGTATCGTGTACTTCCTTATTGTTATCATCTTGCCAACTATATAAGTACTCTTTCAACGATTCATCATCAATGCGGTGGTTTGGGACACTTCTCATAAATGAGGTGAACCTATCCCAAAAACTACTTATCGACTCCCCAGGCAATGCCACAAAGTTGTTCACTCTATATTTATGGTTGAGGTTTTTCGACACCGGATAGTAGCGTGCTAGGAACACATCCCTCAACTGCGCCCAAGTATTGATCGAGTTTAAGGGCATCTCGGTAAACCAAATTGCGGCCTCTACCGTCAGCGAGAGAGGGAACACCCTTAACCTGATGACATCCATGTCTAAGTCTGACCTCCCTACACAACTCTTGCACACCGACCCCAATTTGGCGATGTGAGCATATGGATCCTCAGATGGTAGCCCCAAAAAACAAGCCTCTAGCGGTGAGCATCTGCATCAAGCTACTACTTACCAAGAATGAATGACATTGTGGTAGAGGAGGTAGGACAAGAGGTTTTTCCGAGTCAGCGCTGTTGACATTTCCCATATAATACTCTTTAGTGCGTGGGGCAGGAGGTTATCTCCTCATAGCTCCTTCACCAGGGTTCTCCACGATCACTTGATTATGAGCATCAACCGGTTGCGGAGGTTGGTGGTTGATCTCATCACCAACATTAGCAAGATTGCGTAGATTGTTCATTCTACGGAGTGTATGGGTCAGTTCTGGATCAAATGGAAGCACTGGTTCTCCTGGACTCCGTGTACTTGGCAAACACTAGAGCTAGACATGAAAGACACAAAAAAAAAGAAAAAAGTAAAATTAGGAAATTATTGACTAAAATTCGGTAATTGTGTTTAAAGTTAATTTAGAAGTGTTTAATTATTCTAAGTTAGACAAACAACAAGTTTATAACTTTGGTGTTTATCAAATGATGAGAGAAGCTAGGGTGTAAGTGTTCCCCATTGTTTATAACGCAGTAATCCTAGTTATAACAATTCTTTCCTAGGGTCTTACATGCAAAGTGGTAAGTTATGTATCCCTAATTCCTTGGTCCGGCAAATAGAGAATTTCACTCTGTACCTTGGTCCGGCTACGTGTAACTACTTTACTAAACCTTACCATTACCTCATATTAAGCATCATATTCAATGCATGGCTAAGTTACTACTTTACACCAATTGAAACTAGCCTATTAGATAGTGTATATTAAATCTATGTTGATAATTTCTTTTCCTATCAACTCTCTCCTTGGTCCAGCCAGTAGGAATAGGGCAAGTTCTAACGCGTGCACTTGTTAAAAAGACTTCTAAATGAAAGAATTATCAATATATGCAAGAAACTATTCTAGAATTGTTATTAAGCTACTTTTACCTTGTTAATTACCCATGGTTCCCACAACCCTTGTTGTGGATTTAGTAACAATGCTTAGAAATACACAATTCATAGTTATTAAATAAGAATTCATGTACTTACAATGACAAGTTTGAAGAAAATCCAGAAATAACAATTCAATTAAAGAAAATATCTTTAGAATCAATTTCAGAAACATGAAGTAATTCCCAAAATCCAAAGTTCAACTTCCAATAATAAGAGTATGAAAAATAACATAATGTCTAACCCGAAAAACGAGGATTTTAACCCTATTTATAGTAATAAAGTCCTGAATCAAAAGGAGTTCTAAAGAAGGAAAGTCTGTCAAGAAACGCGTTTTGAATCGACGACACCACTGACAGTCCCTCGATTGAATGACGGACTGTTGACTGCCTCCGTCGATCCACACTTAGCATCTTCTTCAAACCTCCAACTCACACCTTCTCTTATTCAATCGATGGACAAACATCATGGTCCGTCGATGCACTTATGGTCCGTCAATGCATATCGTCGTTCCATACTTAGCAACTTCTTCAGCCTTCATCCTGGCATATTCTCTGATCCAATCGACGGACCAACAACACAGTCTGTCTATACAACTACGGTCCATCGAGTCCTCTGTAATTTCATACTGAGTTTTTCATCAACTTCGACTACTAGGACTACTCTCTGATCTGATCGACGATTTGCCAGGACGGTCCGCCCATCACTCGACAGACCGTAATCCTTTCAATCTCCACACTTGGTCAAAATTCCCCAATTTGCTTCCAGATTCTTAGACCTCTAGTCAACGACCACCACCTACGGACCGTCGATGGAACGATGGGCCGTCGATGGCTTCGTTGGTCACCTCTTCTGCACAATTTTCTGCATTTCTGTTTTAGACGACTTTCCTGCAAAACACAGATAAAAACCATCAGAATTACTACATCAACACTGGCCTTCCACGTGTGTACATATAAATATATATTTTCCTTATACGAAAACATCTAATTTTTACATTTATTCATTGTTTTTCTATTGGTTTTATTTTTAGTTGTACTTCATTTACATTTTATTTGAAATCTAATTCCAATTGTCTTCTATTTAAAATAGCTTAATATTGAATTGATATCAAAATAAATGAAGAACACTAAATCAAACATCAAACAATAAAATGTTAAAACTAAAGGACACTTTAAATTATTTCTTTTTTTAAAAAAGAAAAACATAATCTTTTTACAAAATGTGAACGTAAAAAGATAACAATTTAATTTTTAAAAAGACTATGTGAGAATGAAATTAAAATAAATATGTTATATGAAAGAAATAAAAATAATTAAGTGTATACGTTTAATATCTATCTATCTATCTATCTATCTATCCATCTATCTATCTATCTATCTATATCTATATCTATACTACGTTAAAACCATGAACTTGCTAACTTTAATGTTAAAATACCAAAATACCCCAAAACTAAACCACTATATTTAGTATATATGTTATATAATTAATATTGTATTTATTTATGCTATATTATATTAAAAGCATACGCTTTTCCACATTGATGGACAATGGGTATTTCGGAAGGTTCTGATTTTTTATGGAGGTGTGACTTTTTCGATGAGTTATGACATATTCGAAAAGTTGTGATTTGTCTAAATGGTTGTGATTTCGAAGAAAAGACGCGATAAGACCTTTTTAGAATATCCTTTCATGATTATAAATAGAGGGGGTTTCTACGACTTTTAAACTACAAGTTTGGTAAGTTTTCTATTCTTCTTAAAATAAGTAAGGAAGATTATGAGAATTTTTCAATCATTAAATTACAATATTTTTTTTGAGGGTAAAATAGATAGATTAAGAAAATTGATTCGACAAGGCAAATGAAATAACTCAACTTCAAATGAAAAGATTATCTTGATAATTCATATTTACTCATTTTTCCTAGAAATAAAATATACTTTTGTAGCAACTTCCACTTGACAAAAAGACCAATGATTTCTGTTGGACAAACTACAAATTAGTATTAAAAACTAAAAAGTCTCAAAGTGTGGGGGAAAATGTACTTGATCAAAAACATGTGTGAAGAGTCCAAACTACAATTACTAAATACTCTTTCCTTTCCAATTTATTAACTGCACTTTTACTTTTATTCAGTTTAATGTAGAATGTTATTTTTTCTTTGGGTGTGACACATCTTTAAAATCATACATTGAAAATAAGTTTTAATATGTTTAACATTTGATCCTTAAATTGAAATTTTTCTTTATTATGAAAAATTTCATGTGATATTAAAATTAGACCAACCTATATATATATAAACAAATTTTAATCTGTCGATGTCATGGGCTTTTCGCGGTGGTGAACTATGTCAATAATCTACTTCTGAACATATGATTATACATGTGTTTTTGAGAGGTTATAAACCTATAATAAATTGACAGTAATATTTTATCAAAATATGATATGAAATGTTTTTTTTTATCTTAAAACGAAAAGGATTTGATTCTAAGTGTTCACAAATATTGTTATTTATTCTTCATTTTACTGCAGTTGTTCAACACCAAAGTCTTTATAAAAGATATGTAATTGTTTCAATGTCTATATTTGTATTTTTTAAAAATTGTCAAAACATTATATTCATTAATTGCGATATTTTTTCTCCCACTTAAGGGCGCTATATAAAAAATCTAAATATGCTACATGTTAGATAAATAGTAGCGTACTTGATAAGTTAAATAAAATACAAAAACACATCTCTTGGAGTTCAATGAAATAATGTATGTTACTCAAATAATTTCGATTAAATGATGTCTTTGCAGGACCATTATTCAAAATTATACGCAGTCGATGACGCTACTTTGATTGCTAAAAGACATATTTTATTTTTTATATTTTTATCCATATGGTTAAAAACTTTATTGTTTTTGAGACATCTAATCTAAAGGTTATAAGGAGGTAATTATTTCCTTAATATGTCATTAATATTGATTCATCCTACAGTTAGGGGTAATTCATTGACTCCAACCTAACTTTTGAACCCTTAACGTTTGATTAAGGTTGAGTACAATACTTACCATCCTACTAGATTCCTTTATTTTTTGAATGTCACTAATCGATTGAATACCTCCATAAGATAGAAAGTTGAATCTATAAAACTCCAAGGTAGTGTTGAACCATCCTAACTTTTGAACACTGAAAGTCCTTTGTTGCACATCTCATGGATCTTTTAGCCACTGAACACTTTATAAAGATTAAAGTCATATATTTTTTAAGTTTAAAATTCTAATCTACATGACACCAATAGTCTTATGATTACATCAAACTCTTGATTAACATATCTTTACTTCAGCATAATGATCAAAAGCATAAACATAAACAACAAAGTTTAAAACATGTACACAAAAAAAAGAAGCATAAATCGGTGACTTTTTCATTACATACAAGAATTTTTACTAAAAAAATGAAACATAAAGGAAAAATAGAGCCCGCGAAATGAACATTTCTCATTAAGAATTTAGTCCATTTACTACCTAAAGTTTACAGGAATAGATTTTATTCACTATTGTGTTGATAAAAAAATAATGGTATTAGTCAGCCACTCAACATGAGCAAAGTACAAAAATATAATCTACAGAAGAAAAAGAAGAAGAAGAAGAAGAAGTTCAGAATTATCGTTGTTTTAAAATAAGAGGAAATTCCTATATTTATAAACAACAAAGGGTAGTATCAATAAATGCTTATTGTGCCTTATCATGAAGGTCACAACTCCTTCGCTAATTCACAATTTTTTTTATAAAAGTCACAATATTTCATAAAAATTGCAAGTCTTCAAAAAAGTCGCAACTCTTTATTACAGTTGCAACTCTTCATAAAAGTCACAACTCTTTATTAAAGTTGCAATTTTTCATAAAAGTTGAAATTCTTCATAAAAGCCGTAACATTTTCTAAAAAGACATAACTTTTTGTTAAAGTTGCAACTTTTCATAAAAATTCACAATTTTTTTGTAAAAGTCACAACTTTTTATGAAAGGGAAGGCTAATTTTAGAAATAAATAAGTTAACAGAGAATTCTTATTTGTGGTTGCGCCACATAAGCGGGCCTAAGGTTCTCTTTTATATAAAAATATGATTATATTTATTGTGTGTATTATACTATATTATATTAAGACAGACACATTTTCATAATTTAATGGTTGTTACATTTTCGAAGAATTATCACTTTTAATATGAGTTGTGAGCTTTTGAAAGGGTTATGACTTTTCTATGGGGTTGCGACTTTGAAGTGATGTAACTTTTTCAAAGGGTTGTGAAATTTTCGAAGAGTTATGACTTTTCTTATGAGTAGTGACTTTTCCAATTGGTTTTGAGTTTTCTAAAGGGTTGTGACGTCTTTTTGATAAGGCGCAGTAAGTAGTTTTTTACACAATACCCTTTGTTTGCTAAAAAAAGAGGGGTTTCCTCAATTTTTTTAACTAGATTTTTTTTAAAAAAATATTCATTATTCTTGTTCTTCTTCTTAAAGATCCGATTTAGTATATCTTCTATATCTTTATGATGGAACAATATGCTCATACTAATACTGCAAATTTTAAAAATAAATGATGGGGTTTCCTCATATTTTAAACGACATTTTAAAAATGTTTTTACTTCTTCTTTTCTTAAAACCTCAGGATTGATTTATAGACGTGAAAAATATCAAAGGTTAGTGAAATTAGTATATTCGCTAACATGAATGTTAAATTAATATAATATTCCAACTAAAAACATCAAATTTAGTACATCTTCTATATTTTATAATAATATTTATATTAAATTAAAAGTAAGAACACTAACAAAAAAATAATAACGTAGTACCACACTAAAGAGAATGGAGGAAAAGTATATTGAAAAGGTGTAATTATGAGTTCTTAGTAGTGGTTTTTTTTATTTTAATAATGTTTACTCTATATTTAAAAATTGTGTGCTAGCTTGTTTGACATTCACGTGTAATGCATGTGCCTCAAAACTAGTAATCAATAAATATGTGTACTAACTAAATTATAAAATTACTAATTAATGAATATCATTTGTTTAATTTGGGCACTCATCACTTGTCTTCAAGTGTGTGTTCACACTCTCTATCCCATGTTATTGTATGTAGTATATTTATTCCATTTGAAATTAGTTTTGGGGGTGGGGGTGGAGGGTGGAGTAATAGGACATAGTTAAATTTAGGTGTGTCTTTGAAATTTTTGTCATAGTCCACAGGGGTACTTGCGCCTTATCCCTATTATAATTTATGTAAAATCTACTCCATTTATCTACCAAATTTATTAGCACCATAATCTTTCTATTTATTGCAATGAAAAATTTCTCCCCTATAAATAGTGATGGTCTTACTATATAATTAGCAGAACATTGAGAATATTTCTCTTTCACTTAGTAACTAAATGTGGTCAGCCATGGCCGCAACTTCTCATTGGAACTCCATTACTTTATATTTTTTTATGTTTTGTGATTCTGTAACTTCTATGTAATGACCCTCAAGTACCCCTAGAAGTTAGGGAGAACCCTTGGTTCGTCACAAGGCGTACTTGACCTTTGCGGTCTTGTACAAGCCCTTTAACTATCGTTCACAACATAAGACATGAAAAGTATTACGGAATTAAAATATACTAAGTATGGCATATAAAAAAACATGCAAAATGGGACATTTTAGTAAAAACACATTTTCATGTCAATTAAGAAAAACATTCATGAATATAGATTTAAAACAACATAAAACTCATCACTTAACACTTAGAGAAAGATTTCCATAATTTTAACACAACAAAATACCATTTTACAGTAAGCTCTCAAAATTATACAGTGAACTTTTTTTTAACATTACAGTGAATCATTTTATTCCAAAAACAATGAACTCACAAAGCCAAACAAAGAGGAAATGAACTAATTTCCGTAGGAGTTACCCTAGTAACGGTTATCCTAAGATTCACTAAGATATGATATGAAGGAAATGCATATACACCTCCTTCAATATACACTTAACTGATCCTCAAGATTGCCCCTTCTAGGCTTACTCAACTCAGGAGAACAAGCCCCCACTAACAAAACATTAGAAGAACAATGAAACAACACACCAAGACATCCATTTCGGAATTCCTACTTAGTGCAATGAGTAGATGGTGTCCCATTCCACCACCTACCTTAAGTAGTACACTCTTTTAGAAGACTTAGTACTTTCCATTCATATAAGAATCACCAAGACTCCCCTTTCGGAATGCCTACCTAGTGCAATGGATATATAGCGTCCCATTCCACTATTTATCCTAAGTAGCACACTCTTTTAAAAGACTTATCACTTTCATTACATTTGTGGGGGTTATTATAACCGACATAGACCATGAGAGATAGACATAGAATCTCAACACATCTCTTTTCTTCTAGCTTTTACATGGCTAGAGTGATCTCTTTTCTTCTAGCTTTTACATGGCTTTCCTAATATCTGCACCTATGTGGGCGCATAGTTAAGGGATAAGGAGATTACTACTAAGTAACTCATTCTCTACTAACGAGGAGTACTTATCTTAAGAGGTACATTGAAATACGACATCTCAACTCACGAAGTGTAACCACCTCTCCTTCATATCACCTCGGTGCTAGGCATGACTCCCCATAGATTCTCAACATTATATACTATAGGTAAAGGATAACTAGTGAACACCACATCTCAACTCACGAAGGGAATTCATCCTCCGACCTATCTTAGAAAGGTCTCAGGATGTAGTGAGGTTTCTAGTAAACACATAATCTCAAATCAGGAAGAGTGTTCACCACAAAACTCCCCTTTCGACTTAACGTATCTTTATTCATTCATTTAATTGTGCTTCTGTATATGTGAACACATCTTGCATATAAAAATAATTTCATTTACATTAACTTCTATACATGCTTAGGCCTTCATCATCACATTACACACTTTAACATGCTCAATTTATACACTTACTTCATTTAGACATAATCTAGGTAAAACATACAATTCAAGTTTCATAAAGCATATCAACATGAACCTCATCATTATCACTTCATTTCACAAACAATGCCTTCAAATACATATTCAAAATTCATACAAAATACAACCTAATAGAAAAAGTGAACGCCACCACCAAGAAAATGGACCATACCACTCAAGAACATTTTACAAAAAAAGTTATAAAATAAAACAAACTCACCATTTAACCAAGCTTTCACCACCTATAATCAATTCATAAATATTTTATCATAATATCAACCTTAGGGCAGTAGCTAAAACATAATAACAACATAAGGAAACCAAAGTTCAATACACAACCATGCTCATTTAACCCATTTCTTAAGTCAAAGTTTAATAAAATAGTTTAACATGTTTTCATTGATGTTTTAGCATTAAAATCACCAAATAACATTAAAAAAATCATATTTGAATCAATTAAAATATTTTCATGGAAGACCCATATGTAGAATTAAAGATAGAAGAAGTTAGGGTTTAAAACCCTTTTTGAAACTTCATTAGAAAGGACTACTTGAATGGAAGAGAGTTCAAGGATTACTACCATATCACAAATAGAATAAACCACAATGATTTTTATGAAGAACTCGACCACCAACATCCCTACTAACTCTTTCTTGATTTTTAGATTCTATGGAGTTTGAGAGAGAATTTTAAGAGAGAGGGGTTTTGGGTTTTAGGAAATGAAGTCTAAAATTAGGTCTTAGGGTTTGAAACACATTAATATACCCTAAAGACCTTAAAAGTATTATCTTAGGTTCATAAAAAACATGGGATGAATTTACCAAACATCCTAAGTCATTACAAGAAAGTGACAGCTTTTGGCAGTCGTCACAGACGGTTCCAACCAACGGACCATTTGTCCATCAATGGCCCATGGGTTGTGGTAGTTGGTTGGGTCTGAGACTCTCAAAACATGTAGACCTGCAGGTCGAAGCGACGGAAAAAGTCGACGAGCCGTTGGTTAGAACACTGGCCGTTGATTGGTCTTGTTGGTGTACATTACCTAGGTATTCTAGGGTCCTAGTCTTGGGCCCTTCTCTAGGGCCCCTTGTGAGTCCTAGGTAGGGTCATACCCGGATGTTAAACTGCTAAACATATTCGTCTAGCTCTTCGGAACACCTCACACCAGTTTCAAAGAAAACGAACATGTAAAACTCACTCACACACATGAGATCATACAATCACTATCAAAGGCATATCTTCTGAACATCATGGACGTTCTTTGATGTTTAACCTCCAAACTTCACACACTGCCTTAGAACATAAATACAACTCATTTTAACACAAAAGTAACTCAAGAAACAATCTTGAAGCTCTAATTCACCTTAGTTCATTTTAGGGTGTTACACTCTTAGTCATTTATCTACCAAATTTACTACCGCATAGTCTTCCTATTCATTGCAAGGTAAATTTGTCTCCTATAAATAGTGACAGTCTTACTTTTCTAATAGTACATTGGAAGTAATTGCCCTTTTTTAGTGACTGAATTGGTCAGTCATATTGGCCATAACTTCTCATTTAAACTCTATTACGTAACGATCAGGTTCCGTCGTTATAGAAAAGACAACGGGGGAAATTTTTACGTTGGAAAACTTATTTTGTAGTATTTGGAATTTTGCCAACCTAGACTAGAGTTTGAAGAAGTTTGAGGAATTAATGTGTAGGGATATCTAGTACCAACAGGGTAATTTATTTACAATTTTGATTTAATGAGGAGGTAGATAACTCATTAAGGGATTCGTACGACTTTATACAATTGAACTTGGGCAAGTAGAACTGCGGGAAAAGATCTTAGCACGAAAGACGTTTTTTGAGTTCCTTCGGGTAAAGGTGTGTTGTGAAATGTGGTCTTCGAATTATTTAAATAGCTCAATGTTTTGTGCAAGCCGCTTTGGTATTTGATTTTGTCATTATGGAAGGGCCTCTTTTGCGGGCCTGACGCGACTTAAAGTCGTAAATAAACCCCTAAACGACTTTATTATGCACTTTTTGATTCTTAGAGCTAAAGGAACGAACCCTATGCGAGTTTCCACAATTTTGTACCATTCATAAGACTAAAGGGAAGCTTTTTACTCCCCGAATCCATTTTTTGATCCGTTGAACGTAAAAGAATGACTAATTATTAATGGGGAGGGTTTTGAATAGGAAACAATGGTGGAAAAACTTTAGATTTGATACTTGGGATCATGAGGATTATCTAGGAATTTTAGCATTTTTTGTAATCTGGGTAATTAATGATTGTTTGTTGAGTCTCTTATTATATTTATTATTTTTAAACTACGAACAAGCTGGACGAATCCACAAATGAAAGAATTTGAGGTTTCAAGGTTGTTACGAGATAGGCGATGGTTGTGATTCTATGATATGTTGGTTTGTGGTTCATTGTGATGCATGTATGTATGCAAACGTTGCATTATTGATCACACTTTCTGAAAGTTAATATGAATGAATACCTATATGCCATAATCACTTCTTTACTATATGATATGAGAATATACTTGTTCTTGGAATTGCCATGTGTTGAAAGGATCGGGTTCAATGATTTTGCATAACTGATATACCCTGGTTTCACGGTATTATTAATACTTTTTCCTTAAGTTTAGTGTGTCCAAAAACCTTTTTGTGCTAATTATTATGTAAGTTTCTCTTTATATGCAGGAAATCTGTCTAAAAGACGATATGCGGAGGTTTTTCAGCAAGAAATACAAAAAAGTACCACCTACGGAGCTTGTGACGGTCCGTCATGCTCATGACGGTCCGTAGGTGGCATTATAGTGCAGCAGCTAAAGGAGGATGGGGAAGTCTGAGCAAGTGTGGGGTTACGGAGTGCGTGACGGACCGTCGTAGCCATGACGGTCCGTCCTGCTGGTTCGTCATGAAGATCAGAGAAGTAGTCCCAGTACCCAAATTCCAAGAGTTCAAGTGTTTTGGAACGGAGACCCTTGACGGACCGTCATACCTTCAGTCGAGGGTAATGAAGAGAGCAGCAGAAGAAATTGCACAAGTATGGGACGACGGATTCCATGACGGTCCGTCGTGACCACGACGATCCGTCGCGGGGTCCGTCGATCTAGCCGCGTTTTGACAAATTTCAAGCAATTAGAGTCCTTATTTAATTAGGTTTTTATTTTTTATAAATAGTTCGAAAAAACTCGTTTTTGAGGTTAGACCCTGGATTATTTTTAGACTCTTTGTTCTTCAAATAATTTCAGTAATTCATTGTTGGTGATTTTTGTTGATTAATCAAGCGAACTTTTAGATTTTAGTCTTTCTCATTGAAGTAAGTGCATGAATTCTTATATAATATATTTGAATATTGTGATTATGACCATGGGTAACTAAACTCCATAACGAGGTTTGTGGGAACCATAGGCGAATAATGAGGAAAAATCTAACTAAAATAAGAATTCTAGAATAGTGTCTTGCAGGTATTGATAATTCTTTCGCTTAGAAGTCTTTTTAACGATGGCCAACGTTAGAACTCGCCTTAATACTACTTGCGAGACCAAGGAGGTAGATAACAGGAAAAGAATTATCAATATAGATTTAGTGTATACTATCTAATAGGATAGTATTGATTGGTACGAGGTAATAACTTCGTCAAATATCGAATACCATGCTTAATATGAGGTAAAGATAAGGGTTAGTATAGAAACACACGTAGCCAGATCAAGGTGCGGAGTGAAATTTTCTAGATGCCGGACCAAGGATTTAGAAATACATAACTTATCACTTTGCATGCAAGATACTAGGAAAGGATTAAACTCCAACATTTGAAGCTGTTAGTTGTCTCCTTCAGTTTCGCTAGTTATTTTCATTTATTTAGAAATAGAAAACCTCCCTTTTTATCATTTTTGCTTTCCAAGGAAGTAATTGACTAAACAATAGTAATATTAGATTTAAGTTAAGTCTAAACTATTTTCCTCGTGGGAACGATCCCAACCTCATTAGTTGGGTTATTTACTTGACACGACCTCTTTACTTCTTATTTGAGAAGTAACTTTGAGCGTATCAAATTTTGGCACCGCTACCGGAGAAAGTAGCTTTTAGATTAACTTAAACTTATTGCTATAGTTTAGTTGATATTTTATTGATTTTACTTTGTTTTATTGTTTTTTATTCTTGCAGAACCATCTTCCTTGTATGCCAAATACATGGAGAGGAAGAGAACCCTTGTTTCCCTACGATCACGAATTAGAGCGTACACTATGCAACATGAATCGAAACTTAGGAATTAATGATGATGATCCAAACCAGAACATCCCAACTCCAGTTGATGTTCATGGTCATTTGTTACCCGATGCTCTGGGTGAACACCAACAGAGGGGACAAAATTCTGCTCCACGGCCATAAGAATACTACAGAGGCTATGACAATATAGAAGACTCCGATGGGCCACTTGTCTTGCCCCCTCTACCACCAGGCCACACCTTTGTGGTAACTAGTAGCCTGATGCAAATGCTCACTGCCAGAGGTTTGTTTACAGGGCTACCTTCTGAGGATTCACATGCCCATATAGTTAAGGTTAGGGCAGTGTTTAAAAGTTGTGTAGGGAGTCCTGACTTTGACTTGGATGTAATAGGGCTAAGAGTGTTTCCTCTCTCACTGACGGGAGAAGCTGCTATATGGTTCACTGAGCTCCCGTGTAACTTAATTTTCACTTGGAACCAACTAAGGGATGTTTTCTTAGCACGCTACTACCAGGTCTCCTAGAAACTAAACCACAAAGACAGAGTGAACAACTTTGTGGTACTACTAGGAGAGTCAGTTAGTAGTTCTTGGGATAGATTCACCTCGTTCTTGAGAGGCGTTCCAAATCACGGTATAGATGATGAGTCACTGAAGGAATACTTCTATCGGGGACAGGATGATAATAATAAAGCGGTGTTGGAAACTATAGCAGGTTGATCTTATGGGGAGTGTCCTTATGCTGATATTGCTGATAAAATAGATAAAATCTCCCGGAACAATAAAGCTTTAAGTACTAGGAAGTCAGATACCGGGAGAAATACCTTCGCAGTGTAGTCCACTCAAAACCCAGCCAAAGATGAGATTCGTGAAGAAATTGCTCAGATGAGAACTGAACTTGGGTTGGTACTAAAACATATCACTGGGGGTGAAGAAAAGAAAAATGCAGTTAACTACTTTTCTAAACCACTATCCCCTAATGATGAAGCCTATTATGCGGAGGATTCCTATGCAGTAAATGAGCAGACGGGGGGTTTCCGACCGAGTCCCCAAAGCTCAAATCAGGATAATTGGCGCCAAGGTCAAGGGAACCAAGGTCATATCTATGGTAACTATAACCGTGAGGGTCATTATGTCAGAGATGGAAACTACAACCGCGAAAACAACTTCAACAGGGGTAACTACGGTAACAGAAATGATAGGAATGGGCCCTATGTCCCTCTTCAAAATCGTGAAGGTACTCCTAGGGATGGTGGAGATAGTATGGGCCAAGTTGAGGATATGTTGAACAAAATGAGGAGGAGGTTCGATGCTAGTGATGAGCATATTAAAGAGTTAAGGAGTGATTTAGCGGGTATTGGGCAAAAAGTCGATACACATGCAATATCGATTAAGCAAATCGAGTTGCAAATGGCCCAATTATCTGTGACTGTGAACACAACGCAACCGGTCACTCTTCCTAGCAAAACTGTCCAAAATCCGAAAAATGATGCACACTGTATGGCAGTCACTACTCGGGGTGGTAAGCAAACCATTGACCCATCCACGCCGTCTAATGAGGAAAAGGTGAGAAAGGATAATGATAAGGTGGTAGAGGTAGTGGTGAAGCAAAAGATAGCGCTGGAAAAGATGCAGAAGTCCCTATAAAGGTAATTCCCACGCCTAGACCCCCCCTTTCCTCAAAGATTAGTGAAAAAGACCGAGGATGTTAAATATCGGCGTTTTATAACAATGTTGAAGCAGCTTTCTATCAATGTCCCTTTGGTAGAAGCTCTAGAACAAATGCCCTATTATGCCAAGTTTATGAAAGATCTGGTTACAAAGAAAAGATCGGTCACTTTCGAGGATGATGATCGAATTTAGCATTGTAGTGCTATTGCTACAAGATCTCTCGTACAAAAGAAAGAAGATCCCAGTGCGTTCATTATTCCTTGTATAGTCGGGTCATTACATTTTGCGAAAGAATTATGTTATATGGGGGCAAGCATAAATTTCATGCCCTCTCGATTTACAAAAAGTTGTGTTTGGGTGACCCAAAGCCCCCTGCGATTCGGCTACTGATGGCTGATCGAACAGTTAAAAGGCCTATAGGGGTACTCTACGATGTGCTAGTAAAAGTGGAGTCGTTCATATTTCTGATAGATTTTGTTATTCTTGATTGTGAAGTCGATTTTGAAGTGCCTATTATTCTTGGGAGGCCATTCCTTGCTACAGGTAGAGCCTTAGTTGATATGCAAAAGGGGCAGATGGAATTTCGATTGAACAATGAAGAAGCGACCTTTAACATTTGTAGGTCCATGAGGCAGAGTGGTGCGCTCCAATCGGTATCTGCCATATCCCACAAAGAAAAGATGAAGAAGGATAATGAACTAAAAATTAAAAAATGAGAGTTTATGGCTGGGGATTTGGTGCTTTTAGACAGTTCTAGGTTTTGTTTGCTTCCGGGCAAGCTCAAGTCCAAACGGACTGGCCTTTACTTGATTACCCATGTATTCCCTCATGGAGCAGTTCAGTTAGAAACCAATGAGGGAGTGCGGTTTAAGGTGAATGGAGAACGAATAAAACTCTTTTTTGGGCATACTGCATAGGTGAATGAAGTGATAGAGGCATACCATCTTGATGAAGGCTGAGTAATCAAGTGCCCTCAGTCGTGCCGCGACGTTAAATCAGGCACTTGTTGGGAGGCAACCAAATACTTATAGTTTTTCTTTCTATTAATGGTAGCATTTTCTACTAATGGTTTTTCAAAATTTGCAGGCACATCACTAGGGAATTCTGCAGAAAATCACTTTGCAGCAGTCACTGACAGATATATCGACGGACCGTTGACCTTGTGACGGACCGTCGCATAAATCCGTCGTGCCAGGTACGTCTTTCTGTTATTTTCAAACTAGGGCACACGGAATGGAACGAGCGACAGACCATCACAAATGTGACGGACCATCGTCGGGGACTCATCGCGTCATTAATGAAGCGTACCCGACCAGACCCAGCTGGAGTTTTTTAGAAATTCAACATTTAATACCCCCACCCCCTCATTTCACCCCATTCTTTCCCTCTTTCTCCCATTTCCCTCCCTTTTCAACTTCCAAAGATCATAACACCTCTCTCTTACAACCGATCATTTTCCCCAAATTCTCCAAATTCCTAAAATTCCTTATCTACTAGTCGGAGCTGCCGTTGTGGGTTTCCACTTGATCACCAAGTACCTTTCTTCTCTTGTTTTTCTCAAATTCTTAGGTATGTGTCTCTACTTTCTACTCATTTATATTGCATTTTGTTTATAAATTAGTATTAGCCTAGTTCTTCTTGATAGGTTCATTCTTTAATAAAATAATGTATGACCTATGTTGAGAATCCTCAAAATTGCCGTGTTAAAACTCTAGAAATAGGTGCTTTAGCATTGCTAGTTTACTAGGTATTAGGGTTAGACAAATGTAGGTTAAAACACTAACCATTCTATTTGGGTCGTAGGGGATGAATGGGGCATCTCTAGTTCTGTCACTGAGTTACAGAAGGAGACCCCGATGACGGACCGTCGTACCCACGACGGACCGTCATTGGGTCCGTTCCAACAGCCCTAACACCCCATTGTCCAATTTTCTCGAAGTGTCCACCAACGGCCACATGCGACGGACCGTCGTTCCCACGACGGTCCGTCCTGCACAACCGTTCTGGTTGTAAGATACCCTATTCCTAAGGGTCTCTCACTTTTTCTAAGTGTCCTCCAACTGACACATGCGACGGACCATTTTTCCCACGACGGTCCGTCCTTCACAATCGTTCTGGTTGTCAGAGACCCTATTCCTAAGGATCTCTCACTTTTTCTAAGTGTCCTCTAACGGCATCTACGATGGACCGTCATACCCACGACCGTCCGTCCTGCATAACCATTATGACGGTCACAGACCCCTCTCTTAAGGGTCTCCATACTTTTTCCAAGTGTCCTCTTACGGACAACTACGACGGACCATCAGACCCTCGACGGTCTGTCCTGCATGACTGTTATGATGGTCAGAGATTCCTCTCCTAAGGGTCTCCATATTTTTTCAAGTGTCCTCTGACGGACCGTCGTACCTGTGACGGTCGGTCCTGCATATACCGTCATACTTGTCAGAGACTCTCCTTCAGGGTTCTCCATATAAACATAGTCTAAGTAAGACATGACGGATCCCATGAAGGTCCGTCGTATTCACGAAGAGCCATCACCTGGTCGGTTGTGTTTCACTGTTACTATAGAAATGTCATTACATCTTAACAATTTTATTTATTTTGTGTGGTTTTGCTAGTCTTGTCTTCTTCTTTTAGTACTAATATTGATTCTTTATAGGTACTATCTATTATGGCACAAAAACAAGATCGAGTCTACACACCCAGGCTATCGAAGTCTGTCGCCCCATCTGCCCGCCTGAACATTGGCTTTGATGATGAGCGTGACCCCGAGTACTTGCCCCCAGGCACTTCAACCACATCCCGAGTTGCATGTGCTGCCAGAGGCACACCCAAAAAGGTGGCGTATGGCATAGTCACTGCCTCACAGTCTGATGAGGAGCTCACACTGACCAGCACACCTTCTGTGTCAGCTACTAATGAAGAAGGAGCGTCTGGCTCCTTAGGAGTTTCGTGGTCGGAGGAAGCCTCCGGATCTTCTGAGGTCCCTGCACTCGCCACCGGTGCACAGTCTTCCTCGTCTGATGAGGCTGACAGTTTGGAATCCACACCCGGTTCACCGACTCATGCTCTCACCCCGGTTACCGACCAGTCCAACCAGTGGTGTGTCGACGGGCAGTATCAAGTCTTTTCCGATGCAAAGTTCTTGAATGACAAAGGAGTCATGACTCGGACACTTACATTGGAGCGGCGGGTCCTTATGGGAAGTCTCCCGATGATGCCAGAGATCCACAATCTCTTTACCAGACATCGACTGGAGTGGACAGCGCCTCCGTTGGGACGTTATAGTGAAGAGTAGGTTAGAGAGTTCTACGCCTCCTACGTAGCGACTCTCCGATCACAGATTGATAGGCGGGCTACCCCCGCGAAACAGGACCACTGGAGCAGGTCCGAGTACGTGGCATTCAGGTTGATATCTCCCTGCATGCCTCCGCCAGTATCTATACGGAGAGAATGTTGATGCTAACCGGACCCCTCTCACTGCCGAGTTTGACTACTGATGGCAGATTGTCAAAGATAGACAATTCCTGCGCGAGCCATCGCAGAGAGAGACCACCAAAAGGTGGATGGCCCTGCACTTGTCCGTTGATGAAGAGGGTGGTGACTGGGTGATCGAGCCAAAGGGAGCCATCAAGAAGGCTAACCTGACCTTCACGGCAAAGTGTTTGTGGTTGATTGTTCGCCACTGCCTTTCCCCCACAGGCGCTGATAATATAGTCACATGGGATCGAGCAGTATTGATCGTGGCGATGATAGCCGGGTTTGAGGTGGATTTTGCTTGGCTTCTACAGGCGGTCATTCACGAGAGGGCTTTTAAGGTCACAACTACTTACCCTTTCCCGTGCATGATATTTTCTCTATGCAGGTCCGCAGGTGTGCCTACATGGCACGTTGATCAGCTCAAGACCCCGCTGGGCACTGTTGATATTGGCCTCATCAGGGATGAGGCCAATGAGTTGGCTCCACGCAGAGGGCCCTATTCAAATTTGCCTCTACGTGGTGACAATCTGGTAAATACGGTAGCACAAGCCCGCACGGCTACGCAGGCGGCTTCAACTGGAACTACCCCACTCGAGTCTATCCCGGGTAGTAGCACTGCCCCGAGCTCCTCTCGCGCAGCCCCTTTCCCCGCTCTGGTCCCACTTGCTAGGGTCCAGAAATTAGAGGCACAAATGGCTACACTTCTGCATCACATCCAGCCTTGGATGCAGAGGTCTATTGCGGAGCCAGAAGAGCGCCTGGAGCGGAGAATGTTCCAGCACACAGAGCGGAAGATTGCTGAGGTTCATCATTGCTTGGATGCTTTTGAGTTGCGGGTGCTAGCCCATCCAGCCCCTCAGGTGGATGTATCGATCCTTCAGGCTGCGGTCGACAGCCTTCGCACAGACATCGACATGATCTTAGAGGCTAGGGTGCCTGAGTCTGAGGCCCCTTCTGCAGAGCCTGCTGAAGACACAGTGATGGCGGCCTTATTCGCCACTTCTGAGATTCCACCACCTCCCCCTCGAGAGCATTCTAAGAGACATAGGGGTCGAGAGGAGGATGAGGCTCGAGCACGGAATAAGGAGCGACATGAGATGGAGGCTGCGAGGAGAGCCTCGCTTGCTCATGAGGAGGCGCGTCAGATGAGAGCAGTAGAGTTAGCTTGGCGCCCTAGGTTTGCTTCACCTACCACTCTAGTAGTTCAATTTTTTTTATGCATTGGGGACAATTGCATTTCTTTTTGTTGGGGGTGGGGTAAATGGAAAGTGAGTGCTAGGGTGAAGTCTGAGTAGTCCAATTCACTATACTCTTTTGGGGTTTTCTTGTCTGTGTTCTTTTTCCCCAAGAGACTGATTACTTTTTCTATTGAACCGACATGTCTATATCTTGTGTACATATTTTAATTCTGAAGCATGATGGCTAAAATGATATCCTGATAAAATGGAAAATGATGCATGACTAGGCATAGCAATTGATAAATGTGTAGCTCTATGCATGACATAGATGTACACCATTGCATGACCCTAAGTCTAAAATTCGAACTAGGTGTCTTATAATCTGGTAGAGTAATGAGATGTGAAGTGAGTGTGAGGAAGATTTGGATAGTCCACTATTTGTTCTGAGCTAGAACTTGCCTGGTTAGTCCTACTAATATTAAGCTGTAATAGACAATTAGGAAATGATCATAGGCCCTTATTCAAGATAACCCATTTTAAGCCTAAATAAAAGAGAACCAAATGAAATAAATCCTTATTTGATCCAAATGATTTGAGCTAAAACTAGACCTTTTTTTTTCACCCTAACTGATCTTTTCTGAGAATAATGTGTTGGCCCTGGTCCCTCCTTGGCCATGTGCACCTCAGCTTATGCCAAAAGCATAAGTTGAGGGTGGCTAATGCAGTAAACAACCCTTTTTATGGCCCTGACCGAACTTTGGGTATTGTGTACTTTGACTCATGGAATAGCAATGAGTTGAGGGTGGCTATTATGAGGAATACTCTGGAAAGTGGGGTTGAAAGAACAAAGAGAGAGAAAGAACAAAAGTAAGGTGACTTAAGAATTAGTTGAAAGAAAAGTAAGAAAAAAAATATATACAAGAAATCAAGCAAGAAAAGAAGAGAGCCACTTACACAAATGAAGAAAGAAGGGAAATAGCATGGTGAAAGAATATGAGATACTGGGCAAAACAAAATGATAGAAAATGGTGTGTTTAACTGATATGTCAAGGAGGGCAAAAAGTCACTAAAGTATACCTAAATATACCTTACCTGACCCTAAGCCTATGTTACAAGCTAAGAAAGTCCTATCGTGATCCTAAGAGTTGTATAACGAACTTAAATCAGTGAAAATAAGGGCAAGCTTATGGCAATATGTATGAATGAGTGTGAATTTGATCTGAGAGTGAGTATTGAAAAGTAATCCTTATACTCAAACTGAAATCCTTGTGTGAAAAATGAGGATTTTGTTTTGAAGTGAGGACACTAGTTCCAATATCGGGAATATTAGCACCTCGGTGAGAAATCGAAGAGGATAGGTGTTAGTGCATGGTGAGTCAGTGTCATGGTCTGATTCCACATAATTCAAGCCTTATTGTAATAGCATGCATAAATATGATGAGATTGATCGGGATTGATAGCCAAATGATTGCGAAGGATAAAACATGGATACTATTGTACAAATATTTTGCATTAAGTCATAGTGCGTCGCTTGAGGACAAACAACGAATTTAAGTTGAGGGTGTTGATATATCGTGGTTTTACGGTATTATTAATACTTTTTCCTTAATTTTAGTGTGTCCAACAGCCTTTTTGTGCTAATTCTATGTAAGTTTCTCTTTATTTGACGGAAATCTATCTAAAAGATGAATAACTAATTGGGATTAGTTGTCACAGTTCTGGATAAAGATGGAATTGATTGTCACATTTTGACATAACTATTAGATCAGATGACAAGTTCTCATATGCTAACAATTTAAGTTTGGCTTCCATGAGAGGACCAACTACTTGACACAATTTTCTATCTTGAGAATTGTTAAATTTTATGTTGTTCATAAATATTGATAATATTGTATATGTTTGATACTTTGCATGTTTAGATGTTTGTATTGACTTTCATATATTACACTTAATGGGATAGACACGTGGTCCCATCAGTAAATTGTGGTTGTTTCAGACACTAAACTTGCTCTTATTTTTGTTGAGTACACGACTTAATCGGCTATTGAAAGATCTTGTCGTGAGGATCGGTGATGTCGTTCGAATTCAAGGGTGAACTAATTCTTCCGGTTTTCCATGATTTATTCTTTATTCTATGTCCACGTTTTGGACTTAGACTCTTCTAGTTAGTTAATATTTCATTAATTTGGGGTTTTATCCCTTCTTATTTAGACTTTGATTCCTCGTTTAGTTATTTAAGTACATTGAATTCAAGTTCTAGAGATTGTTCTTTCGCATTAGTTTGGTTAGTTGTATGTTAAAACCTCGGAGTTTATAGGGACTTTGTTTTTATTGTCATTAAACATACTTATGTATCTTTAAAGGACATACTTTTCATAAAAGTTTTTAGTTCGGGATATACTAATGGTTCTCCCACAGGAGGGTTAGTACGTTTGGGTTGTATCACATTAGTTAACTCATTATTCTATCTTTGTATGTCTTCTAACTCACGTAACCCATTTATCATTGATCTACCAAATTTTCTATCACATATTCTTCTTATTCATTGCTAGGAAGAATGTCTCCTATATAAATAGTGATGGTCTTACTTTGATATCACAATGTTGGAGTAATTGTGATTTATTTGTGACTTAACGTGGTCAGCCATATTGTCCATAACTTGTCCTTGAATTTTATTATTTTACTAATTATTCTATCTTTTTATGTATTGAAATCATGTAACATCTAGGTCATTTGTCTATCAAAGATACTACTCCATAATATTCCTATTCATTAAATAAAGAATGCCTCCACTACATATAACGAAGATATTTTTTGATGTATAAGAAATATAGAGCGCATAAAAATGAGTAAATAAAAGTTCTTATTAGTTGAAGGAAGATGTTCTTTTTATGAAGCTTTGGATTAAAAACATGTCTCATATTTTTTTTCTTTTACATGGAGATTGAGGTATGTTTTCCGGAGAAGACGAGTTAAGAAACTGTTGCTAGACTGGTGAAAAACCTTGTTGTCGTGGGCTTAAATCTCTTTAAAAAGCGCAACTTATCTATTCATGTCTCAACCAGAATATTTATTTTTAATTGTAATTTTGTAATTTCACCAATAAAAACAACTTGACTTTTCCATATAAATATATATCATCCTGTAATAATTTGATTTATTTTTTTGACTGAAACTATACTATCTCATAAGTTGTTGAATATCTACGCATAAACCTATGTTTGTTTTCTCTATTCCTGTTTGATTGGCATTTTTTTTGCATACGACCATGTTATGAAATTTTCTTTTGAATTGTAGGTCTATTACAAATAATATTCTTATGACACAAAGATATGGTAAAATATGTGTATATATTAATTATTACTTTCCTCAAACTCACCTGTGTGATTACACGGAATGTTCTTTACTAGAAAAATCGATTTATAAGAGGTCTGAATAAACCCATCTTTTGGATTGTAAATCAATAAAAAAATTCTTTATCTCGCAAAAATAGGGATAAGATATGTGTACATCCTACCTCCTAGATTCAACTGTAAGATGAATATGTTTTTCAATACTAAAATTTGATATTGGGCAAGACTTCATTTGCATCAAGGTGTGGTGATGTAAAAAAAAATTGATCACAAATCTTGAAAAATTGCCTTACAAATAGTCACGGTGATCGTCAAAAATTTGTTCTCAAACCTTGATGACATAATATATTCAGCATTAACGAAAATATGATATTATTTAATTTATCTCTTGATAGATTTGGGATAGTTCAGAAGGAAGTAGAACTCCCTACTAGTACAGTTGAGCTCTGTCCATTTATACTTTGTAATTTCATCATTCTCTTTCTATTAAACTAAAACTATTCTCTTGAAAACTCAACGATATATTTTTGTGTGTGTAGAAGTTTTAAATCCCATTTCAACGGAATGTTTTTTTCTTTACTAATCATGAATAGCTCTATTCTATCAGTTGAAATCTCTTGTTTTGAGAGGGTTAAACATGGTGAAGTTTGGTATTTTAGCTAAGCAATTTTTTGGTGAATTAACCAATTATGGGATAACGTGTGATGACCATGTATAAGTTGTAACTACGAGAAAGAAAGTCGTGAAGGACACTACAATGGAAATTTGGAATACTAGTTTATCCATTAATATATTCTTAAATTCATTTGAAGGTTAGTTAATATTTCTCTTTTTTGACCTTTGTAGTAAGATTGTAACTTAAAGAACTCTTAATTACCATTCTTATACTTCATTATCCTAATCTAGGAAGTCTTTATTTTTGCTCCCATTCTTTGTCCTCAATCAATTGAAATGTTTCTATTTTGGAGTTATCCCAATACATTGTTAGTACATTATGAGAAAGCCTCTCACCTATATTTCTTTGAACTTCTCAATTGTTATTGTTTTAGTCAGCGGCGGACCCACACTATACCGTGGGGGTACACATGCACCCAGTAACTTCGAAAAGATCATACGTCTATATGTATATATTTTAAAAAAATTGTCGAAATTAAGATATAGTTAATACTGTACCCATAAAAACATAGAAGTGCCCTTGTGCAATCTGTAGAAAGTAGAAATACCACCGTCTACACAAGTATTTCAATCCCACTTAAACCTCTTTTTATATTAAGTTTAGCTTAGACCTTATATTTGAGTTATGTTTATATTGGTGCACCCATAGTTTCCAAATCCAGGGTTCACCTCTAGTTATTATGCTATTGTGAAATACCTATAACCATACAAAATAGTAAATTATTTGAAATGTACTTCATCTCCATTAAAGACTTATTGTCCTTCACTTGCAATATAATTTTGTTACTTAAATAGTCTTGCTTATAGAGAGTAAGATACGCCAATATTGAAGAGGGAAGATAAGTTAAGGTAAGAATTCTTCATATTCCCTTTAGCTAATAATGAATGAGAATGTGGATCATTTTTCTCGAGAAGATAATTTTGTGACCATCTAATTTGTTGCACGAAATACCTTTTTGTAGCTAAAAAAAGGTTGAAGGTATAGTCAACAAGTTGGATACCTGGCATCGATCTATGATCCTCATCCACTTTTACTTTGTTTCACATTCTTCATGCAATGCGATTCAAACCAAAGGTAGAATTTTCTACCTTTCAGTCTTTGTCATAAGTACTTGAACATGAGCAGCGTTTCAATGTTTACCTGATTCTTCTACTATATAAGTCTATTAGTTAGGGGATATAATTTCTTTAGATTTTCTTGATAACGGTGTATAGACTTTGATAGTTTAAGAGTAAATCATCCTTGGTCATTGTGCATATTGGGAGTTCATTGAGAGAATCGACAAAATCGATTCATATTGTCCTCAAAATTTTGTAGGAGTTAGGAAACTCTTCAGGATTACTTCATCTTTGGTGATCAATTAATCTATTATCATTATCTAAAATAGATGGAATTTTGATTTCTTATATTCCTACACAATCAGAATGTAAGTAGATGTAAGGAACTCACAAAAATCATGGAAATTTCATACTTTAACTGTTTTTAAAATATTACATGATTGACATTTCTTTATCATATGTAATATTTCTATAACTTCCTTCATTAACCCTAAAACCCTTTTTTTAAAGATCAATTTTTTGGTCATATAGACCATTTTATTTATTATCAAAAAATAAAAATAAAGTTTTTGGCCCAAGCCCAACCTAACACGATTAGGATAAAGCCCATATTCATTAACCCTATCTATAAAAGCTAACTTCAACTTCCTCTTTAGCTCACCTTAATTTCTTCTTAATATGTTGCCTCCTTGCTCATGGCTGAATGTTACACTACTTCTTATTCTCTTGTGGGTTGTACAAGCTCCCTATTCCAACGTTATCATCTCTCTTCTTCTCATACAAGATGTTTCGGTCAACCAAGGTAACGTAACTCCTATATTTTCACTTCCTTTATTAATTACTGTTCTAACTCTTTGTTGCTTATACATGTGAAAGAATTTATTGTTGAATCAAAGGAAACTATTCAGTTTCTTAAATATATATATATAAGTGAAATTTCCTTTTTTTTGAGCTACCCGTGGAGTGAAAAAACTTTTTTTATTTTCTATCTCCTAGCCTTCTTTCTATTAGAAGAGTTCTAATAATAACGTTTTTGAACGTACTTCAAGTGGGATGAAACACAAAATCTTCGACAGATGATTTCATGCACATATTGCAGAAAAATGACTAAATTGAAGTTTCTTTTCCCATTTTATGGTCTTTTTGTTGTGATGATGAGTACTTCTCGGTGGATTACTAAATATAAACAGAACTCAAGTAGGCTCCAAGCCATTGCGAGTCGAATTCACGATGGATCACAAGAGGGTTCAATCCGATACAACTAATGTTCACAAAAAATTGCAAAATCTCCTGTAAAGCATCAGATCTATAGAAATAGGTTGAGAACTAGGATAGAGTCTTTCAAAATTCAAATTTTAAATATGTTCCATGATATCATATATGGAAATAACTTAAAATATGTATTAATATATAACTATGATAGTCCATCATATGAGAATTACATTTATTAAGTATAGTTAATTAATTTAACATTTGGAAGAAAACAAAGAGATTACTTAAAAAAAAGTATTTTTACTTAAATAAGAGTGTAGGATCATTAATACAATCTTTTCCTTTTTTGTTTATGTGCAACACCAAAACATAAATTCTAAGGCGGAACCAATTCTGTACCCTTTTTTTGGATCAAAAAGTCATTGTGTGCTTAACCAAATGATTTAGGACCTCCTTATCTCTTTCCTGTAGAATCCAAGGTATATTAATTGTATTCTCTACCTTTAAGTGTTAATTTATTCAGGAACGTCAGAACAACTGAACGGTTAATTGGTTTAGTGAGAAAAATGGATTCGGTTTTGTTACTTCTGATAATGATGGCAATGAGCTCTGAAATAATCAATTTAGTATAGATGCGAAGGTTTTCATAGTTTAGATGATGTTGAAGTTATTGAGCTTAATTTGGAATCAGGGTATGATGGTCGTAGTATGACTTTTAGTTTTATCGGTCCAGATGGTACTTATTTCAAAGGAGGACAACGTTATTGTGGAGGTGCTGGTGGTTGTTAATATTGATCGTGAGGTGGGATAGATAATGATGGTTAAGGTTGTTTGGGCGGTAGCAAGTATTATGGAGGTGATGGTTGATATAGCAATAGTGGTGGGAGGTATGGTGGAGGTGGAGGTGGTAGAGGCAGTGAGTATTACAAGTGTGAGTATGCTGGTTATTTTAACGGAAACATAGTCAAAGTTATGGATATGTCAGCAGCGGTGGTAGTTAATTCGACGACGGAGGAGGTGGTGGTTGTTACAAGTTAGGGGATGAAGCGTTGGTAACATTAACATCCTTTATATGAATATCATTCCCACCACCTACGCCTCCATTGTCGTGCAACCATATCTCCCACCACCAGACCCTTGCCATATCCAAAACCTTGGGTACATTCCCTTGTGAAATGAAAATCTTCTCCACACTTGTAACACCCACTTCCTCCTCTGCCACCACTACAATGCCCATCGCCACGTCCACAATACCTCCAACCACCACCGCCATATAAACCATCACCTCCATACCGCCTGCTTCCACCCTAACAACTTTCTCCACAAAAATATATCCCACCTAAAAATGTTTATAAACCACCATCACTGTAGGAATCACTTCCACCACTCTGCGATCACGGAATCCTCTTTTGATAAGAGCTCCATCTGGGACGACAACATTGGTAGCCTTCATATGGACATCATTCCTAGATTCCACATCGGTTTAACCACTTCACCGTAAGTTAAACTACGAAAGTCTTTAGTTCCCATACTAGATTGATGAACAAAAATCTCAGCACCACCATAATCCAGAGAATAGTGAACACTTTTTGGACAATGAATCTCTTCCCTATTCCTTTTTTCTTAGCCCTCTATTTATACCAACCTAAAAAAAAGTTTATTATATGTAAATTTCAGTTTAAATTTAAAACATAGACGCGACCATGATAAGAAATATCATGTCCAATGAAAACAATAAAGAGCTCTAACACCTACACTTCATTTTTATTTACATTTCACACTAATAATAGTGAACAATATGAGTACAAGGGAAAAAATAATAAAATATTTTTCTAAAATTTATTAAACCTAATAGTATCTATAAAAATGAATAAATTCAAAAGGTATATGCATGCTTTTTCTAAATTTATATTAACATCATGACAATTTTCTCATAAAAGTTTCTAA
This sequence comes from Solanum pennellii, assembly GCF_001406875.1. Taxonomy (NCBI): domain Eukaryota; kingdom Viridiplantae; phylum Streptophyta; class Magnoliopsida; order Solanales; family Solanaceae; genus Solanum; species Solanum pennellii. Next base: position 28,861,782 of record NC_028637.1, on the reverse strand, counting down.
TAGAAATCTCACCATATGAATAAGTTAAATCAGTATGCAATTCGTAATTGATAGATCAAGAATTTAATTTAGGGGAAAAGTTTTTGTTTGATTCAAATTATTAAGTAAAATTCAATATAATTTTTTATAAAACATGTTTTATTTGTTTTAAAAAATAATTTATCTTTTAAGGGTATAAAATCAATCAACATTTTAAGACTATACTTGCCAATAAACATTTAACATTTTTAAATTCATGAGTTCATAATAAACTGATTAGATACATATAGTTTGCACAAGATATTCTTGAACAAGATTTTATATATTACATAAATTCTCACTTTTAAATTCTGTTTTATATGTTATTTTATGTTACTCTATTGATTTGACACAACACTAAATGAATTCTTTACCATTTAAATTCTTGAACTAATTATTGAGAAAACCAATTGAAACACCAGTGCTATCAAAATTGTCCGATATTTTTTAATTTTATCAAAAATGGCTCATATTATTAATGATATAGAAAAGTTACATTATCCTTTCAACAATCCTTAACCCTATTTTTTAAAAAAGTAACCCTTGGAGCCATCACAGATCTTCCTTAATGTCAACCCGTTCTCCACTTGCCTCTACAAATGTCCTGTCAGGACCTTTTTTCTTGAGTCTGATGTAACCTACTATAATAGCTAATATGTAAGACAACCCGCACCGAGAAAATAACGTAGTGAGTGCAAGGGTAGAACTAAAGTTAAATAATAGTAATAAACGAATTAGACTGAAGCAAAGTAAAACAAAAAAAACAATATACAATAGAAACCCTTCCAAAACCTTGAAGTAACAACTACAAATATATCTACTGTGAAAAAATATAATTGCCAAAAGTTGACACCAATTGTCACACCCCGAGGCTACCCCCTCGACATAACAAGGGACCTAGGATCATTAGTGACCCAAAGTTAACGCTGAATCTGGCATATCATGAAAATACTAAAATAGTTAAGTTAAACATGTACAGTCCGTAAAATAAAATAAAGGATACCTAAAAATGGGGAAGAACCTAAATGCATTAAATATAAGTGAAATAAACTAGGGTTTGTGATAACCGCAACAACCACTTAACAATCAAACTGAATCTACTACAATGTTTGAAAAGCCTCTAAATGAGTTGAGTTGATGGGACATGCACCCAACTAAATCTAATAAAACTGAAAGTAAAAATAATGACAAAAATGAAAGCATGTCTATTGTCCTCGAAATGTGATGACTCACCTTTGAAGTTGTTGATGGTACACTAAGAATTAATTTTAAGCGTGATATGGATGTTGAGTTCCTAAACTATCATAAAAGGATGTAGCACAGAGTATGAGAAAGTACTTTGGATGTATTGAGCATGAAGGATATAGATACTTAGATGAAAAATATATATGAGCAGAACAAAGTGTAACCGAGCAATTACACAATCTGAGCAAGAATATAAATACCGAAACATATTATAATAGTTGAGCTGAATGAAGTGACCAAGTACTAATTATGAAGAGAACATGATGAACAATACACTGATATAACTACTGAAAACCCAGTCAAATGCACTAAGTGTCTGACTTTGGGGATACTATTAACCGAGACATAAACCACGTGATCTAAAACCATGACTCGTATGACACCCGATAGTTCAAACGATGGCCCATGAGTACCATAGTTAATGGCCTTTGTCACTTTTTCTGTCATAGTTGTTTAAGTCGTTTGCTTATTTATTGAGGCAATTAAGCTACATCCTTTGATACCTAAGATACGTCGTTTTACTAATAGAAAGAGAATGAGGTGTCGGTTTCTTTCAAGAACAAGCAATAGTGTTCTTTATGATTTAGCCCCAAAATTCAAAGGACATCTCATTAGATTTCTTCATCAAGGATGTGAGATTTCATTAGTGGGTTCCTTTCATCCATTAGGTCCCTAGAATTATGTCAGTTCCCTGATTCTACATAGATTGTATAGACCTAGGGTTTGAATAAATCTTAGGAATTTGTTGTTATTTCAGTTTCTATAGAATCCATAGTGCAAGTAACATGTTTTCTAATAAACATTGCATCAATAGTGTTTTCTCCAGACATAGTGCAGGAGGCCAACATCAATAGTGTTTACTGAATTTGTTGTTTGATTTTTGTTTTTATATATATAAAAAATCGAAAGTTCTTTTTTTAAAATGTAAGTAAATGTTCCAAATTCAACTTCTGAAAAAATGAAAAAATTCATAACAAAACACTAATATCATAAAAACAAATGTTATTTTAAGAAAGTGGATACAATTTATATACCATGACTTTTATAAGAAAATGACATTAAAAAAGAAATACTTATTTTTTTTTGAACACACTCGCATTAGTTTATCTTGATTCATTCAATTCATATTAAATCAAAATATGATTTTTAACAATCTAAAAACTATTCATTAATGCAAGATATGCCTACTTTAAGAAGAAAAAATTGGATGACAATTCACCAATAAATTTAGTTCGTCTAAAAACCACTCAAAAAATATCTTTAAGAACGGAGAATGTTGAAGAAGATATGGGGTTGTCATGTGTAGAACAACGTCATGGGTTAGATGGCTACCAAATTCTCAAATTCAATTTCTGATTTACGTCGATGTATTCTTTAATTTTCATATACAGAATGTCGGGTTAAGCATCAAAAGTGTCTAGATCAAAAACATTTTATTAATGAAGAAGATGATGACATATAAACTTACAAAGACATATTGAGATTATTAGACATATCAAGTCAAACTAAGGGATTCTCCATCTTTTTCATAAATCCCTCTTTTTTTCCTTTTTAATTTTTCTTTACTTATGATGTTTAAATATGAGTTTTCACTAATGTTTTGTTTTATCTAAAATTATATGATGATTTTTATAAAATAGAATTTTGTAGATACAAAATATATCCAAAGACATGTTATGTTTTCAAAATTAATAAGGTATTGGAACACAAATAAAGTATCACTAATTCGTACAATATGCACTAATTTTTATTTTACTTTTTCAAATAAATGTTCTTTATTCCATTTTACTATTACCAGAAAGAAAAAAAACGAGTATCACTATATAGCAAAACTGCATTGTAAAAATATTTAGGGAAAATTTGTTAAAACAATACTATTAACTATATATATTTTTAATAACAAATATCCTAGCTAATTTATGTTTTTTCTTATAAAAGCACTAATTTATTGTTTGCTTTGATAATTTGCACCAATTAATTATTCATTAATTTTAGCTATTGTCCAAATTTATGTTGTAAATCTATGTTTTTTTGTACACTCAAAAAACCTAAAACGAAAAAATAAATTTTGATAATTCAAAATTACTTGCTTCTCCCAAGAGAAAAATTTTTTATCTTGTTGTTGGTGACTTTTCAAATTAGAATTTCTTCTTTATTTTAAAATATAAAATTGGATTTAGAGAAAGGAAAATGGAGGAGTGGATTACAAGGTAGGTTTAAACCCTCCCAAATAAATTTAATATTCAGGTAGTCAACCAACATAGCTACTACGAATCTCAAACTAGCAATTCTTTGTATGTTACAATCTTTATTTCTCAATGTATCAGTGAGATTATTTATTAACTCTCTTCGAATGCATATTTTATCCTTCATTTCTATAAAGTATTTTTAATTTTCATTAATAGCAATATAAGAGTGAAATTATATTTCCATATTATTTTGTGATAAATTGACAGCAAAAAGGTTATATAATTATTGATATATTTTATTATGCTATGTTTACATAGGAAATTTATTTTTAATTTTATCAGATATGAAGCTGAAGAAAGAATAAAGTTAAATGGAAAAAAAAGAGATTATAAATCCTAATGACTAAATGGTTAATAAAAAATTCATAAAATATCTTGATGTGGTGTGATCTGGCAATGATTATTGTCTTTTCGAATATCACCTTCTCAAAATGGTCTATACATTGCTAATCTATGTATATGTTGTGGTTTCTTATACTTATATTTGTACTTCAATTATCAACAAAAACATAGACAATTAAAAAGAATACTTTGTTTCTTCTATTTTGTGTGACGTTCTCTCATCTTCAATCAATTGTCAAAAACAAAATTTGCTTAATTGATACATGATGAAGTCTGAACCTCATATATTTTATCTTTCAAAGACATGTTTACTTTAACTCTATATGGAACACAAAATTTAAAAACTTGTTGTCTTAAATACATTTTAATATTTGTGTTACTATAATATTTCTCACTGATGATAACATAAAAATTTAATACCTTGATAATTTTTAAATATAGAAAGATGTCATATTTTTTTCATAGATTGATATCAAAATGGTGTTACATAAAAACGAACAGAAAGAAGTATCTGACGTGAAGTCCTTTTTTTTTCTTTTTAAACTCATTCTTGTGAGGTTTAATTTACAGTATAAGGATCATAATACATGGATTGCATATTCTTTATGAGTGAGAATATTTATATAATTTTTTCGAGAAGATTATATTATACTAAAAAAATTAAGCAACATATGGATTTATAAATTATTCAAAATATAATAGAACAAGATAGGTTTTTCGAACTTGGAAAATGTCAAGTTCTTTAAAGATATATTATTTATTTTTAGCAAAGTCTTTGTTTATTACCCTAATGAAACTCTTCAATATTTTGTCTCTCTTGAACTCAAAACCTTTATGCTGAGAAACCCTAAGTTTGTCCAGAAATTGTGTGCAGATCAGCAGCAATTGGAGAACATGGTATATTATGCACATAACAAAGCTCAAGAAGGTAAGTCGTTGGTGAGGAGGAATAGGAGAGTGAGAAATAAGGCTTGCGAATTCTAGAACGATCCGTATAATGTTTGCAAAGGGAAACACCAAAGAATAACAGAGAAAAAATAAGAATATTTTGGAAATAATCACTGAAACATACTAGAAGGTGGTCAAATTTATAGATGTTTTTAGTTGTATTATATTTCTTTTGTTTTGTATTTGGGGTAATTCATAGTATATTGTCAATGTAGATTGGAGACTATAATTAATCTCTTAACATTATCATGTGCCTTTTTTTGTCAAGATTTTGTGTATTGAAGAAATGTAACAACTTTTTTTTGTCGTTTCGAGTGCTAAAGTTTTTTGTTTAATAAATTGTTTCATATAGATTTTGGGCATATTTTGCAATATTCTTAATTATAATAATGAAAATAGTGGGGTAGTTTTTATAATTGAGTTAGTTGGTGGTTAAAGAAGATAATTTTAAAATTAATAATGGGTCACTTTTACCACTTATATAATTAGTTTTATATAATAATCAGGGAGTGACTATTCTGTAAAAATATTAAGAGTATGAGGGGAGAAAATTTACGCATGCGGCAATCTGAAGCGTCGGTGACTTCTCAGTTATGATCTTTGTTAGACTTCTAAGTTTGTGAAGATATGTCGTTGTGCAGTAGTATAAATTAGTAGCCATTCATATTGTTGACTTCTTGTATTGGTACAAGACAAAAATGTAAGTATAACAGTTGGTATGACTTATATTTGAAGATTAGGAAAAAAATTTTGGGTGAGATATTACTGTAGGATGGTTACTCATAATAAAATTATGATGAAAATTTATTGAACAATTTTATATGGACATATACAATGAGTCTTATATTTTTTTTCAATTTTATTCACTTATAAATTAGGCGTACTATTTTTTGAACATTCGACTTATTCGTTGACTTTTCTTATAATTATCATATTAAGAGCGAAGTTTGATATATTAGGATAGGTAATTAAATATTGAGTGGATTATATTATATGAAACCTATTAAGGGTGTAGTGTTTGGAAAAATTATGACTTAACCTTAGACTGGAATTTTCAGATTTAGATAAAATATAGAATGACTATCATGTCAATCATTGCAATGATTACCCTATCATTGGACAATGATTTAGACAATACAGTGAAATATTGGAATATGTTATTTGACAATTATTCACAGTATTTAACTAATGTTAATCCTTAGGTAAATTATTTAGTTATCACATTATAGTTTAAGTTTTTATTTACGGAAATCGGCAATTAAGTATTAGATGTATCAAATTATTTAAATTTCATTGAAGTTATTCTAATTAAAGCAATCTAGACTTATCCTTCAATTTGAACTTTAGAAAATTGATTATAGAAATACGTGAGTTTTTTGGTTTATACTAAAAATAGAATAAATTGAGTGTTTATAGACTCCTTAGCTTATAAATTGTGCATATATATTTTATAGATTGGAAATGTTCGGAGGCATTGAGGAAGGGAAAAACATTGGAGATGTAGTTTGCTTGGCGTCGATTTTTAGGTGTAGGTTGGTTATAGTTTATTTCTATTTGATAGATAAACACTCAATACAAATTGATATGTATTGAGTGATTTTGTGAAGTTTACTATGTACTTGATTGTGTAGTTGTATATCTTGGTTGTGTGGTTTGTGGTTGACCTAAAATATTGAGACTATTGAATTTATAATCTTGAACCCTCTATAATAAAATGACGCCTTGAAAAAAAAATAAAGAAGGTTTGATGAAATAAATTAATGAGATAATTGGATCGGAGTGTGTGGCACCTACATTTAACCTCCTAGGTGGGAAAACCAAGGAATCCAAAGCCCAACTTATATCAAGTGTTCGACCATGGATAACAATCATAATGTGGAAGTCTTATTAAAGTAACCAATAAACTAAACCTCTAATCCTATTACATATCATACCAAAAACCAGAAAGTCGTCACCTCAAGGACATCTAATCTCCAATACTAAGTCTAAGAATATTAAAGAAATCAAAATAATTATACAAAATAATTTATGCCCGCAAACTAAGGACATCATGTTATGACCGAGAGAATCCAACACGAGCTTGAATGAGTAGCTCTACCTGGAACCTGATATACTTGAGACTGGCTAGAGCTGAAGGCGAGTTAAAGTTGCAGGTACACTCACTGCACTACACAAAAGTAAAAAAAGGAAAACACAATTACGGCTTAGTATGGGGCAACATGTACTAAGTAGGTATCATTGGTCAACTCAAAATAGAAACTAATATACAATGAATAATAGTATTGTTGGGTATGTAGCAAGAATTGATGGGAAATAAAGGGAAGGAGAGGAATTTGAAAGGTTTAGAACTTGAAAGGTTGGGAACTTGAAAAGTCCTCTAATGCTTTATTGAAAAAGGCAATAGTCCCTCATCGGTAATGGAAAGGAAAATAGGAGAGTTTAAATAAATAAACACTCCTATTAATTGTTAAAAGGGTTGGAAAGAGGGACCCCCCTCGCGCCGTCGTCGTCGTCGCTCGCTTCGGCTTCGGCTTCGGCTTCGGCTTCGGCTTTGGCAAATGATCGATCGAGAGATAATTTTTTGGACAAATTTATTTTAATTATTTATTTAATTAATTAAATGGCCAAAAATTATTTTCAATTAATTAGTTGATAACAGAAGTTAACCGAAATGTTTTCAACTTTTTAGTTAACCCGACCCGACTCGGATCCGCGCGCGTGACCCGTTTTAAATTCCGTTATATTTAAAAATTCCCGCCATGACTGTTCTGAAAGGTTGCAACTTTCAGGAACAGTCAATACCATTTGAAAGTTTGCAACCTTTCATTAATGGTCGTGTCAATTCTGAAAGGGTTGCAACCTTTCAGAATATATTCTTCTTGCCTATAAATACCACTCAGTCTTCAGAATATTTTTCAACGAATTTTCTGATCTTCCTTCTTCTTCTAAACACATATTTCTTCGTGTACTTTCCTGCTGTGGATTGATTCGCTGACAGTAGAGTTTTTGGTATCTACACTCTACTGATTAAGATCATTTTACCCTGGGAGGTTATATTCCAAATCAAACCTCGGATACTAGAGGGGAATAATTTCCTTAAGGGGACACTGTGAATTCAGTGGACTTGATTTTCTTCCTAAATTTTCAATAAGAGTATTCCAGATTCTGGTACGTTTTTACAGATTAAATTATTTTATTTCTGTTCATCTTATTTACTGGTTATAAAAATTCTCAGTTACTTCGTGTTTCTGAATGATTTATTAGAACCAGTAATTTCTGATTTTATAACACAGATTGGAAACAATCTTAAGGAAATTATTAAATCTGTGTTTCTGGTGGAGACAAAAATCTTTGTGATTTTATACTCCTTTAAGTCTGCAATTATATTTTTATTGCTTACTTATATTGTATCAATTTTGTTTATCAGAAATGGAAAACACTGGTGTTACAGTGGCTGTTGCTGCACCAACCCGACCTCTTGTATCACAAGCAGAGAAACCGGGTAAATTCACAGGTGTGAATTTTAAAGGATGGCAGCAACGAGTATTTTTCTGGCTTACCACTCTTGGTCTGCAGAAATTTACAAGTGAAGATACTCCAGTTCCTGCTGATGATATGCCAGACAGGGAAAAATTTATGATTGTTGAAGCATGGAAACAATCAGACTTCCTATGTAAAGGTTACATTTTGAGTGCTTTAGAGGATGACTTATATAATGTCTATAGTGCAATAACAACTTCAAAAGAGTTGTGGAATGCACTTGAGAAGAAATATAAGACAGAAGATGCATGCTTGAAAAAATTTGTGGTCGCAAAGTTTTTAGACTATAAAATGGTAGATAGTAAAACTGTTGGATCACAAGTGCAGGAACTTCAACTTATTCTCCATGATCTGATTGCTGAAGATATGGTAGTAAATGAAGCTTTTCAAGTGGCTGCAATGATCGAGAAGTTGCCTCCTTCGTGGAATGATTTCAAGAATTATCTAAAGCACAAGCGTAAAGAAATGAAGCTTGAAGATCTTGTGATTCGGCTCAAGATTGAGGAAGATAACAGAAATGCCGAAAAGAAGTCGCGTAAGAGTTCAACAATCATTGGAGTTAATATTGTTGAAGAAGCTCCTACCAAAGACAAAAAGAGAAAGAAGTCCAACGGGCAGAAGTCAGAACAGGCCAAGAAGAAATTCAAAGGCAACTGTTATAATTGTGGCAAGGCTGGTCATAGATCTTCTGATTGTCATGCTCCAAGAAAGGACAAAAACAAAGGCAAAGGCAAAAGTCAAGCAAACATCGTGGAAAAGATGGAAGATGCAGATGACTTGTGTGCAATGATATCGGAGTGTAACTTAGTTGGAAATCCCAAGGAGTGGTTTCTCGACTCAGGTGCCACTAGACATATTTGCTCTGCAAAAGAAGCCTTTGCAACGTACACTCCTGCTGAGTACGATGAAGATTTATTCATGGGAAACACAGCAACAGCAAGGATTGCAGGAACTGAGAAAGTAATGTTGAAAATGACATCCGGCAAAGTGTTGACTTTAAACAATGTTCTGCATGTCCCTACTATTAGGAAGAATTTAGTTTCTGCTGCACTACTCGTTAAGAACGGGTTTAAGTGTGTCCTAGTTAGTGATAAAGCTGTAATAAGTAAGAATGAAATGTTCATAGGAAAGGGCTATCTCAATGAGGGTCTTTTCAAACTAAATGTAATGGTTATTGACAGTATTAATAAAAATTCTGCTTCTGTTTACTTATTGGAGTTAAGTGATTTATGGCATGCCCGTTTGGGACATGTAAATTACAAAGCCTTGCGAAAATTGGTTAATCTAGAAGTATTGCCTGATTTTAAATGCGATAAGTCGAAATGTGAAATTTGTGTGGAAAGTAAGTTTGTTAAACATCCTTACAAGTCTGTTGAAAGAAATTCTAAAACTTTAGACTTAATTCACACAGATATATGCGATATGAAGTCAACACCATCTCGTGGTGGGAAAAAGTATTTTATAACTTTTATTGATGACTGCACTCGATTTTGTTATGTATATTTGCTTAATAGTAAGGATGAAGCAATTGATGCATTTAAGCAATACAAAAATGAAGTGGAAAACCAATTGAATCTAAAGATAAAAATGATTCGGAGTGATAGGGGTGGAGAATATGAATCTCCTTTTGCAGAGATATGTTTGGAATATGGTATTATTCATCAAACTACTGCACCTTATACACCACAGTCAAATGGTTTGGCAGAACGGAAGAACAGAACATTAAAGGAAATGATGAATGCCTTAATGATCAATTCTGGTTCACCGCGAAATCTTTGGGGGGAAGCCATCCTTACAGCTAATAAAATACTCAATAGAGTACCCCATCGAAAAACACAATCAATTCCATATGAGTTGTGGAAAGGAAGAAAACCCAACTTGAAATATTTCAAAGTGTGGGGGTGTTTAGCCAAGGTAGAGGTTCCTTTACCTAAGAGGGTTAAAATTGGACCCAAAACAATAGATTGTGTCTTTATTGGGTATGCTGTGAATAGTAAAGCCTGTCGATTTTTGGTTCACAAATCTGATAATCCTGAGATTCATGTTAATACGATAATTGAATCAGATAATGCAGAGTTTTTTGAAAACATTTATCCGTATAAAACTGAAAGTGAGTCAACAAGTGAAAGACCTAAACGACCACGAGAAGAATCAATGGAAAATATTCTAACTAGTGAGGAACCTAGGCGAAGTACTCGACAACGAAAATCTGTTTCTTTCGGACCAGATTTTGTAGCACTATTGCTTGAAAATGAGCCTCAAACATTTAAAGCAGCTATGTCTTCGTCAGAGTCAACTTATTGGAAAGAAGCAGTCAACAGTGAGATTGAATCAATTTTAAGCAATCACACTTGGGAATTGACTGATCTTCCTCCAGGAAATAAACCTTTAGGATCAAAATGGATCTTTAAAAGGAAAATGAAACCTGATGGGACTATTGACAAATATAAGGCTAGACTGGTAGTCAAAGGGTACAGACAAAAGGAAGGTCTGGACTACTTTGACACATATTCTCCAGTAACAAGGATAACATCAATTAGGATGTTAATAGCACTAGCAGCAGTGCATGATCTTAAAATCCACCAAATGGATGTAAAGACAGCCTTCTTAAATGGAGAGTTAGAGGAAGAAATTTACATGGAACAACCTGAAGGGTTTATAGTTCCTGGTAAAGAAAAGAAAGTGTGCAGACTTGTGAAGTCACTTTATGGACTCAAGCAAGCACCCAAACAATGGCATGCTAAATTTGATCAAATAATGTTGGCAAATGGATTCAAGATTAACGAATGTGATAAATGTGTTTACATTAAAAACGTTATGAATCATGAAGTCATTGTTTGTTTGTATGTTGATGACATGTTAATAATGAGTAAAGAAATTGACGATATAAATGCTACTAAGCGCATGTTGTCCAGCAAGTTCGATATGAAAGACTTAGGAGTTGCTGATTTGATCTTAGGGGTCAGGATTATCAAAACTCCCCAGGGACTAGCATTATCTCAATCTCATTATATTGAAAAAGTATTGGATAAGTTCAATTACTTGAATTTCAATGTAGTCAAAACTCCAATTGATTTAAGTTGTACATTTAAAAAGAATGAAGGTCAAAGTGACTCTCAATTGGAATATGCCAGAGTGTTGGGAAGTTTGATGTATATTATGAATTGCACGCGACCAGATATAGCATGTGCTATTAGTAAACTGAGTCGGTACACTAGTAATCCGAATCAAACTCACTGGATGGCTATGAAACATGTGTTGGGTTATCTAAAATGGACACAACATTATGCTTTGCATTATAATAAATATCCTGCTGTGATTGAAGGATATAGTGATGCAAATTGGATCACCGGGTCAAATGATGTAAAATCCACGAGTGGTTATGTATTCATACTTGGTGGAGGAGCTGTCTCTTGGAAATCTTCCAAACAGACATGTATTGCTCGCTCCACAATGGAATCTGAATTCATTGCTTTGGATAAGGCTGGTGAAGAAGCGGAATGGCTCCGGAATTTCCTAGAGGATATTCCATTCTGGCCCAAACCTGTTGGACCAATTTGCATACATTGCGATAGTCAAGCAGCAATAGGTAGGGCAGGGAGCGTTATGTACAACGGGAAGTCTCGTCATATACGACGTAGACATAACACCGTAAGACAACTGCTCTCTAGTGGAATTATCACAATTGACTATGTAAAGTCAAGCGATAATGTGTCAGATCCACTAACGAAAGGCCTAGTGAGAGAGGCAGTTGAAAGATCATCTAAGGGAATGGGTTTACGGCTTAGGACAAGTCAGCATGACGGTAACTCTATCTAGCAGACTGGAGATCCCAAGAGCTAGATTCAAGGAGAAAAACAAAGTTGTGGCTGACGGTTCGACATTGTCAATTAACTCAATCCATTCTCATGATGAAGACAATGTTCAGGAAAAGGTTAAGACTTTAAGGCTTGTTAATGAGGTAATAAAGCTTAAAGTTTTTAATGATTTGCTAAGTTTGGTAGATTTGACCAAATAGTGTATCTACGAGATGACACGGTTAGAAATCACCTATGTGAGTGTGAAGTGGAAGCCGCTTCAAAGAGAATTTTATGTCAAAAGCCTATTCTCTATACACTCATGAAACCAGGAGGTGTTCATGGCTGAAACGAACACAACCGTAAGAATCATAAACAGTAAAGGGTTAATTGTGTGACATATGGTTGTCTAGGTATACACCAAAGTTCGACGGTTCAAAGATATCACATCTACCGATTGACCGAGTATATCCGACATATGTTCACTACGGAAAGTCCAAGGGGAAACCTACTTATCCAGATGCAATTAATCCTTGATTGTAAAGTACACAATTGTCCGTGCATTCCTATGTTATAACTATTCCCCATCAATGTGGGGGATTGTTGAGTATGTAGCAAGAATTGATGGGAAATAAAGGGAAGGAGAGGAATTTGAAAGGTTTAGAACTTGAAAGGTTGGGAACTTGAAAAGTCCTCTAATGCTTTATTGAAAAAGGCAATAGTCCCTCATCGGTAATGGAAATGAAAATAGGAGAGTTTAAATAAATAAACACTCCTATTAATTGTTAAAAGGGTTGGAAAGAGGGACCCCCCTCGCGCCGTCGTCGTCGTCGCTCGCTCCGGCTTCGGCTTTGGCTTTGGCAAATGATCGATCGAGAGATAATTTTTTGGACAAATTTTTTTTTAATTATTTATTAATTAATTTAAATGGCCAAAAATTATTTTCAATAAATTAGTTGATAACAGAATTTAACCGAAATGTTTTCAATTTTTTTAGTTAACCCGACCCGACTCGGATCCGCGTGAGTGACCCGTTTTAAATTCCGTTATATTCAAAATTTCCCGCCATGACTGTTCTGAAAGGTTGCAACTTTCAGGAACAGTCAATACCATTTGAAAGTTTGCAACCTTTCATTAATGGTCGTGTCAATTCTGAAAGGGTAGCAACCTTTCAGAATATATTATTCTTGCCTATAAATACCATTCAGTCTTCAGAATTTTTCCTAACGAATTTTCTGATCTTCCTTCTTCTTAAAAAAACCATATATTTCTTCGTGTACTTTCCTGCTGTGGATTGATTCGCTGACAGTAGAGTTTTTGGTATCTATACTCTACTGATTAAAATCATTTTACCCTGGGAGGTTATATTCCAAATCAAACCTCGGATACTAGAGGGGAATAATTTCCTTAAGGGGACACTGTGAATTCAGTGGACTTGATTTTCTTCCTAAATTTTCAATAAGAGTATTCCAGATTCTGGTACGTTTTTACAGATTAAATTATTTTATTTCTGTTCATCTTATTTACTGGTTATAAAAATTCTCAGTTACTTCGTGTTTCTGAATGATTTATTAGAACCAGTAATTTCTGATTTTATAACACAGATTGGAAACAAGTATGAACTCAACTACAGCACTTAACAGGTGATAAGCAACAAACAACATGAACCAATGTCACCAGCACTGGAGTAAGTATGTAATAAGTCAACAATTTCAAAATCATCCATGAGGACTGATGCCTCCAATAAAACCATTTGGGAAATTGAGTTCTTTGAGATTGAGTACATTCTGTTAATTCAATATGTTTTTCTTTTAATATTATCATGTCGGAACATGACACTCCGATCCAATTATACTGTGTAGGGACGTGACACTCCAATCCAAAAATACCATGTCGGTAAGTGACACTCCGATCCAAGAATATCATGTCGGAACATGACTCTCCAATCCAAGAATACTATGTCGGAACGTGACACTCCGATCCAATTATACTGTGTCGGATCGTGGCACTCCGTTCCAATTATACTTATAATTTATCATTTATTATCACCACTTTAAATTCATTAATAATATTTCATACAGCCTTCTTTATTCAAGGCATCACTTCGATAAAGAGGGTTCAAGAATATAAATTCCAGGGTCTCAGAATTTCAAACCAATCAAAAAAAACACAACCAAGCCACACAACCACACAGTCAAGTACATAGAAAAATTCACAATATTATTCAATGCATATCAATCACTATTAAGAGTTTACTATTATATAGCATAATCCATAACCTACCTTAACGGAAGAACCGAAGTCAACCAACTACTTCTCCAATGCTTTTCCTTTACTTAATACTTCTGAACCTTTCAAATCTATCAAGTGGATATGCATAGTTTGTAAGTTAACGATCCTATAAATACTCATGTTATTATATGCCTAGTTTAGACCAAAAATTTCCTAATTATAGAATCAATTTCCTAAAGTTCAAACCTAGGGTTAAGTCTTCATTAGCATTACTTTCATGTACTACACCTTATAATAACTACACTTTATATTTAATTAACTATATCAATATATCAATTTTTTTTATAAGGTGGTAAAGCTACCACTATCATGATACAAGTGACAACCAACACATGAACCTGCCAAATAAACTGACCAAGGGAAACCAATATCACACCAGAACCAATGAAATCCATTCCAAATCAAAAAAATAACAATGATAATTTAATTTTGCAAATTTTTCACCTGTAGTCCAGATATTTTTTTAATAATAATTTACATTACTTTAATCATTAGACAATTTCCCTTTAACCAATAAATTCTAATATTGTCCCACATTTCAATTGTAACAATATATGTACATTCTAACACAATTGACTAATTTAATACTTAATATGGGGATTAAACACAATTGACTAATTTAATACTAAATATTTAAATCATATGTTCATTCTAACATATTAGCAATACACAAATTCAAGTATTGAAGTTTCTACACTGGGAGCTCGTCCGCCTCCTGCCAATCGTGTCGCCATCGCTATGCTCCTTTTGAGTTTATAACTCAAGATAAGAACCCTGATTATTAATAAATAATTATAAAAGTGTGAAAGTAACCCACAATAAATTATAATGTTATTTCTTTAACCACAAACTAAATAAATTCTTAAAAGTACCCCATTAATTCTATAATTGTAGTCATTAAATGTCCAAAATATCCATTTAGAATATATCGGAAGTATTTTATGAACTAAAATCTCTATTTCTCTAAATGACCAAATGAGTCTTTACATTAGATACCAATTTA
Source organism: Solanum pennellii (assembly GCF_001406875.1). Classification (NCBI taxonomy): domain Eukaryota; kingdom Viridiplantae; phylum Streptophyta; class Magnoliopsida; order Solanales; family Solanaceae; genus Solanum; species Solanum pennellii. The sequence continues at coordinate 28,846,348 of NC_028637.1, read as the reverse complement.
CCGATCGTTCGTTCTCGAACGATCAAAAGAAGGTAATGGTAACAAAATGTAGTTGTATCAACAATTCCTCAAAATAATAGTACCCAAGGTCTCATATCAAAAGGATCAAACCAACCAATTAGAGAGCTACACCTCCTCCCATTCAATGCCTCAAATGGGTTCATCTCAATACTTGAATGATAATTATTATTATATGTAAACTCGACTAACAACACAACTATTTTCAATAACCACCAAAGTTAATCAGTCTACACTTCATAGTCATTTTCAAGGTTATAAGAGAAAATTCATACAACATTCAACTTTGATCTATGGGGTCTATATGAGAGGTTTGATTACTTCACCTGTCTAACATTTTACCCATGATAGGAGTTTCTAAATATCTTGGCCCTTCATTATTTATGTCTTTTGTTTATCTAGCTCGCTTACCGATCTCATCTTTTTATCAACAACCCTTGACGTTTTAGTTAACACTCTCAAATATCTGAGGGAAACCCTACCTTATATCCATTAACAATCAAAACTAACAAACTTTACGACTCTAATCATGTGTAAGTTCTTTCACATTCTCAATACTCTATGCAATCAATTCTTTATTACCTTACAAATTCATATTTTGATAAGACATATCACTAGAAATGCAAACTTATAGTAAAAAGAAAAAAATTGAATTGTAAATCTAACTTTGTAATCCAATGCCCTTATATATCAACAACTGCTTATACTTTGAAGACTTCTATAAATTACAATATCTTAACTTTTCATTGATCATCTCTTCATTGATCTTACCATATTCATCACTAAAAATTCAACCATACTCATTAATAAATTCAACATTACAACAGAACTTATCATCCCACTTGAGTTGATGTTTGTACATACCTTTCTTAAGTTTTATCCACTAGCTTTACCCGATCTGATAACATGTGACACTATTACCTTTACCAAGACAAACATAGATAAAAGCACACGTCCCTGAACCCAAATATGCTCCAAGAAGTTTTTTTTCACATCCATGTAAGCCAAATTCTACCATATTCTAAAGTATCAGGTATTAAATTAATATTTCTCTTAATAAATATTATACTAAAACACCTCATAATACACACTATAAATACAATGCCTCTACAATTTTAATGCAAGCACCACCCAACGCAGCTGCACTTCGGGACAAATAAAATGATCTTTCGGACATGAGAATCCAATCTCCACCGTTCAAATCAGCCACAAAGATGTAAGGAACATGTAGTTCAAATGATAGATCGATCCAACTATTAGTTAATTGAAAAGCACGATTTGAAATTTGATGGTCGGAGAAATGGTATGCAGCAAAATAAATATTTTTCTTTTCTCTTCTCTCTTGTTGATTCTCTCTCAAAACCTCTCTTATATCCTAATGTATTTCAAGGAATATACTAATGAGTCGTTCAATTTTTCTCTTAAGACCATCCTCTATTTATACAATTGTGCTTCTCCATACAAAGTCAAAATCAACTACAAATAGGATTACAATTCCAATTCTTTTCCTGAGAGAATTGGAAACCAAATAGAGAGAATAATTTCAATCTTTTTTCAAGTAGGATTAGGCCTAGTGTCAAACTCTTAAGAAAATACTGAATTTTATATCAGAATCGGTAAAACACTTTCAAGACTTTGTTGCCACTAAAACTGATTATAAATGAGAATTTTGGATACTAGTACAACAAACATAAATCATATAGGTCATATATCACTTTCTCTTTTTACCATCATGCTTAGCCAGACCTTTTCATCATCAAGAAGTGTCACGACCCAAATTTGCAAGTCGTGATGGCACCTATGTTCGCACCCAATAGGTAAGCCAACCCAACATATTAACCCAACTAAACCAACAAATGAGTAAAAAGACTAACACTTAGCAAGAATCTCCAACATTGAGTTCCTTATAAGTACGAAATGCGGAAGCTAAAATATATCACCCCAAAAATTGGTGTCTTAAGTACAAGAGCTTCTAAAATTCGATGCAAGTCTGAAACTAAATGGCAAATCTAACATAAGGGATATCCTATTTGAATACTAATAACAGAATAAATAAAAGATAGAGGGAGGTGTGGGCCACGGAACAGCCAAGCAGCTCACCACAACTCCAAGCTCGGACTCAATTTGCTCCACGAGATGTGCTTCTACTCGGAATCAAATCTGCACCACAAAGAGTGCAACAAGCGTAGTATGAGTACGGAACCACGTGTACCCAGTATGTCTCATTGACCGACAACGAAGAAGTAGAGACGGGAGTTTATACAAAAAGAATAAATTCGTAAATTATATAAGTATATATGTATATATATATATTAAACTCACTATTTAGGTTTCATCAATAAAGGTAATCAAACATCAAGTATTTTCCAAACACCAAACAAAACACATTATAATCAAAATAAATGATGTGATGAAATGCAATGCAATATAACACCATGTAATGAATTGTCTCAGAATACCCAGTACACACTCAACCGTATATACATGATACTCCTCGGAAATACATCGAGAGTTCATGACCCATGGGGGACTCGCGAGGTCCATATACCGACACGGACGATCTCCACGTGTCTGTGCGGACGATCTCAACGCAC
>NC_028637.1:28838346-28839375 GCF_001406875.1 Solanum pennellii | reverse complement strand
AGGTCTGACCCAATCTCTAACCGCCTCAATCTTCTTAGGATCCACAATAATACCCTCCTTGGAAACTACATGTCCCAAGAATGCTACCGAACTAAGACAAAACTCACACTTTGAAAACTTTGCATAAAGCTTCTTCTCTTTTAGAATCCCAAGAACAATCCTCAAATGATGCTCATGTTCCTCCTTAGTGCGTGAGTATATCAATATATCATCTATGAAGACAATAACATAGGAATCTAAATACTGTCTGAACACTCCATTCATCAAGTCCATAAAAGCTGCTGGGGCATTAGTCAGTCCGAAAGACATCACCAAAAACTTGTAATGACCATAACGTGTTCGAAAAGCCGTCTTAGGGATATCCTCCGCCCTAACCTTCAGCTGATGATAGCCAGATCTCAAGTAAATTTTGGAGAAAACTGAAGCACCCTGCAACTGATCAAATAAATCATCAATACGAGGTATCGGATACTTATTTCTGATGGTTACCTTGTTCAACTGCCGATAGTCAATACACATACGCATAGATCCATCTTTCTTCTTTACAAATAACACTAGAGCACCCCAAGGAGATACACTTGGTCTAATAAAACCATTGCTCAACAAATCCTGCAACTGCTCCTTCAACTCTTTCAATTCAGCCGGTGCCATACGATAAGGAGGAATGGAAATAGGCCGAGTGCCTGGCTCCACATCAATACAAAAATCAATATCACGATCTGGTGGAAGACCTGGCAAATCGGTCGGAAATACTTCTGAAAATTCACTCACTATTGGAATAGACTCAAGCATAGGAGTCTCAATACTAGTATCTCGAATGTGGGCCAAGTACGCCAAACATCCTCTCTGTACCAACTGACGAGCCTTAAGGAATGATATCACAACCTTAGAAGGATGACTAAGAGTACCTCTCCATTCCACTATAGGAATTCCAGGCATAGCTAAAGTGATGGTCTTGGCATGACAATTTAAAATTGCATGGTAAGAAGATAACCAATCCATACCAAGAATCACATCAAAATCTATCAT
>NC_028637.1:28810898-28833866 GCF_001406875.1 Solanum pennellii | reverse complement strand
CCATTTGTCTATTTTCATTTTTAATCTTTAATTAGGAAAACGTCCTTCAACAAGTCTAAAAGTCTTAACATACCTTAAGAGCCGAACCTCGTGCCACAAATCTTCAAGATAGTTCCTTCCCTTTTCGCAAAGTTTCGGAATGCACACGATCTACCAATGATGCAATATTCGTAGGTGAGCGAGGTTGTGTACATTCAAATTATTATAAGTATATCATAGACCCTAAAACTCACTCATATCTCTAATCAAACCCCAAATTTTGATATAATTTATATGCCAAAATTTATCATATTTGTCGAATTTCAAGCCAAGAATTTAACCTTAATCACTTAAATACCCTAGAATTTAATATTAAACCATATATTATATACCTAATAATTAATTACCTATCTCCATATATCAAAATTAATATCTTGATTTGGTAAATAAATAAAATAAGAACAATTCTATCAGTTAACAGCGCACAGCACTGCAAGTCGTCTAAAATCCACTACGTAAACAAAGTGTCAAATTCTAAAATGTTATTACCAATTAACAATCATTGGCAATGATTGCCTAATGATTGGCCCCCACCATTCACTATATTTTCTCAATAAGAAAAGGAAAGAACAGAAAACTTTGCAGATCTATCCTAATTCCATTTTTTCATAATAATTAATTAAAAACAATCTTTAAACGAGAACACCTATGAAGAAAAGTAACATTATTCCCTGCTGCTATATTCCAATTAATTAACCTAGTTAATCCTCTCCTTATGATCATCATGGGGGTAACAACCAATCAAAATAATCGATTCATCCCGCAAAATTCTAAAAAGAAAAATCAATACTACACCTACGCACTACTATTTCAAAATTTATATATATACCTTACTAATTAAAGAAAAATCTGGTTATAATCCATATCAAAACAAGAAAGTTTCAGTTGCTTCATACCTGCCGCTTCGCTTTGTTCCTCACGTTTGCAGTATTTTCTAACCCTTTTTATTTTCTGCCTTTCTAATGTTAATTAAGTATACAATTAAACTAATCCCACTAACATAAATCAGTATATATAGGTCAAGTATAAAGATAATAAATAAATTATGGGTATGACCCACTAACTATTAACTATATTAATTCTTCACTAAAAATTTTATCAATTAAATACTCTTAGTCTTCGAATAGTTTTAAAATACCCCTTTAAATTTTCAAAAGGAGTCGAACTAGTCCCAGTTCTCAAAACGACCTAGCGGGTCGTTACAAGAAGTGAACCTTTTCCTCGACATGACATCTTAAACTCAGGTATACCAATAAAATTTAAGGGACTAACTAAATTTTAAAGGCATTTTCATACTAAAAAAATCTTCAATTTAGTTCACACAAGTATACTTACAAGGACTTTCTTTCCCTATAAGTTTGTTAGTCTAGTATAAATCTACCTTTTGAAGCTTAAGAGAAAATCACAGTCCTCAGTCAGAACTCTCAAGATACATTTAACAATCGAAATGTATTACATTTTAACACAGATCCACACTAAAATTTTCCCTTAAAATAAAGCTTAACTCAAGCGTTTATAGTAACAATCTAGTTGGCTTCTCAAATGAGAATGTAACACAAAATCTCATTTTCTGAATACGTCCTATAACTGACATCTCCCGAAGTAGATAGTATTTACACTTGACAATCGACGTATTCATTTTTTATCGCACTATTATCACTTCTTGAAAGTTCATAAATCCATCACGAGAACACATCTTACCTATCAAGAAGATCGTACACCAATAGCTAACAAATTTCTATCCATGTAAAAGACCCAAAACATTATTAAATTCATTCTTGATCAGGTCGATAAAAAAACTAATACACACAATAACTTTAACCAAGTAAACATCTATATTATTGTATTAGTTGTATCATGACTTTTTTTTTTATATATACACTTAAACTATAAAATCATAGTAGAGATTTTTCCCTTAATTGACTTAACAAAATTTCATTATCCATTAAGCAATCCATATACCTTATGAGAACTTTAATAACTATATTATTCAAAGTAATGATATTCATTACCTAGCCGTTCCTTACAAACTTTTTGAATGTTGTCACGTTGGAAAAGTCATCTTGCTTCACCCCATCTCTCTCATATCCATTAAGATCTAGAGAATATACTTCTTCATGAAGAAGCCAGAAAATGCTACCCATGAAGAATAGGGGTTCAACTTAAAAGAACTTAATAAATCGACCATACTAGTAACTACTAATTACATGTCTATAATGAATTGTGGAAACATATCTATTTTTAAGGATGCATACTATCTTGTTGGTGTTGGTGGTTCGAATTCTACTACTTTAATACTAATCATACGCGAAATAGAGTGAAGAAGGTCAGATACCAATTTGTATCACCTAGATACCAATTGGACGCAAGTAATAGCATGAACGAACGAAGGAATGAAGTTTTCTTAAAGTCTTAAGGCCTCTCGAAAAAAAGTAAAGGCATCCCCATATCGTTCAACAAGACTCTACCTGACTTGTCCTTGTGTGATGAGATCACCGAACCTAACGTACTGATACTAAGTTTGTCACGACCCGAATCTAATCGTGAGTGACACCCACACTTAACATCCTAGGTGGGAGAACCAAGGAATCCAAAGCCTACTTATATCAAGTGTTCGACCATGGATAACAATCATAATGCTGAAGTCTTATTAAAGTAACCAATAAATAAAACTCTAATCCTATTAAATATCATCCCAAAATCGGAAAGTCATCATCTCAAGGAAATCTAATCTCCAATACTATGTCTAGGAATATTAAAGAAATCAAAATAACTACACAAAATAGTTTATGCCCGCAAACTAAGGACATCATGTTATGACCGAGAGAATCCAACATGAGTTTTAATGAGTAGCTCAACCTGGAACCTAATATACTTAAGACTGGGTAGAGCTGAAGGCGAGTTAAAGTTGCAGGTACACACACAACACTACACAAAAGTAAACAAAGGAAAACACAAGTAGGGCTCACTAAGGGGCAACATGTACTGAGGTCTGAGTAGGTATCATTGGTCAACTCAAAATAGAAACTAATATACAATGAATAATAGTATGAACTCAACTATAGCACTTAAAAGGTGATAAGCAACAAACAACATGAACCAGTGTCAACAACACTAAAGTAAGTATGTAATATGTCAACAATTTCAAAATCATCCATGAGGACTCATGCCTCCAACCAAACCATTTGGGAAATTGAGTTCTTTGAGATTGAGTACATTTCGTTAATTCAATATGTTTTTCTTTTAATATTATCATGTCGGAACGTGACACTCAGATTCAATTATACTGTGTAGGGACGTGACACTTCAATCCAAAAATACCATGTCGGTACGTGACACTCCGATGCATGAATATCATGTCGGAACATGACACTCGATCCAAGAATACTATGTCGGAACGTGACACTCCGATCCGATTATACTTTGTCGGATCGTAGAACTCCGATCCAATTATACTATTAATTTATCATTTATTATCACCACTTTCAATTCATTAATAATATTTCATCCAGCCTTCTTTTTTCAAGGCATCATTTTGATAAAGAGGGTTCAAGAATATAAATTCCAGGGTCTCAGAATTTCATACCAATCACAAAAAACACAACCAAGCCACACAACCACACAATCAAGTACATAGAAAAATTCACAATATTATTCAATGCATATCAATCACTATTAAGAGTTTACTATTAAATAGCATAATTCATAACCTACCTTAACGGAAGAACCGAACTCAACCAACTACTTCTCCAATGCTTTTCCTTTACTTAATACTTCCGAACCTTTCAAATCTATCAAGTGGATATGCATAGTTTATAAGTTAACGATCCTATATATACTAATGTTATTATATGTCTAGCTTAGACCCAAAAATTTCCTAATTCTAGAATCAATTTCCTAAAGTTCAAACCTAAGGTTAAGTCTTCATTAGCATTACTTTCATGTACTACACCTCATAATAACTACACCTTATATTTAATTAACTATATCAATATATCAAACTTTTGTTTATAAGGTGGTAAAGCTACCACTATCATGATACATTGGCAGCCAACACATGAACCTGCCAAATAAACTTACCAAGGGACACCAATATCACACCAAAACCAATGAAATCCATTCCAAATCACAAAAATAACAATGATAATTCAATTTTGCAAATTTTTCACCTGTAGTCCAGTTATTGTTTTAATAATAATTTACATTACTTTAATCATTAAACAATTCCCCTTTAACCAATCAATTTTAATATTGTACCACGTTTCAATTGTAACAATATATGTACCCACCTGTAATTTCTATCTAATAAAATAACAATATAATGCATTCTCGCCTAAACAAACAATAACATATATACAACTAGTTGTTGTCCTACACTTTTATAGGGATTAAACACAATTGAATAATTTAATACTTAATATTTAAATAATATGTTCATTCTAACATATTAGCAATACACAAATTCAAGTATTGAAGTTTCTATGTGGGGAGCTGGTCCGTCTCCTGCCAATCGTGTTGCCATCAATAAGTTCCTTTTGTGTTTATGACTCAAGATAGTAACCCTGATTATTAATGAATAATAATAAAAGTATGAAAGTAACCCACTATAAATTATAATGTTATATCTTTAACAACTAACTAAATAAATTATTAAAAGTACCCCATTAATTCTATAATTGTAGTCGTTAATAGTCCAAAATATCCATTTAGAATATATTGAAAGTATTTTATGAAGTAAATTCTCTATTACTCGAAATGACCAAATGAGTCGTTACAAATGTTCTGACACGGTATTATTTGATCGAAGTGTCACGATTCGACTAAGTATTATTGGATCGAAGTGTCACGTTTCGACAGGGTATATGAGATCGGAGTGCCACATTCCTACACGAAAACATTAAGAAAAGGAAAGCTTGAACTAACTTAATATACTCCATTTCAAAGAACCCATTTTCCAAATGAGTATGGTGTAGAGGCATGAGTCCTCAAAGGTGTGCTTGATATTGTGATTGATTGTGTACCTATTATCGTGTTGTTGTCACAAGTTCGTGTTGTTTGTTGCTTGCCACCTGCCAATTATTGTAGTTGATTTAATATTATTATTCAATATTTTTTTTTTTATTTTGGGTTAACCGATGATACCTACTCAATACGTGTTCCTTGTACTGACCCCTACTTCTATTTTCTTTGTTGTTCTTTTGTGGAGTGCAACAAGTGTACCATCCACTTCGGCTCGCCCTCAGCTCTATCAAGTCTCAAACACATCAGAGTTCAGGGTGAGCCATTATTTCTAGCTCATGCTGGATTCTCTCATTTATGTCATGATGTCCTTAAATATCGGATATGGGTTATTTGATTTACTTATTTCGGTACTTTTAATATTTTTAGACTTAATATTTGGAGATTAGATGTCCTTGATGTGATCACTTTATGGTTTTTCGAAATAATACATTAATAAGTTTTGGAGCTTCCGCATCATTTCTGTTTTTCACAGTTGAATTTTTGGTAGATGTGGGGGTTTGAATTCCTTGGTTCGCCCACCTATGAGTTTAATTGTGGGTGTCACTCACTACTTGTTTTGGGTCGTGACAAACTTGATATCAGAGAATTAGTTTAGATCATCTCATCACACAAGTACAAGTCTAGTACAGTCCTGCAGAACATCAAGTGGACGCCTTTACTTTTTTCGAGAGGCTATATGCCTTTAGGAAAACTTATTTTTGTTGTTTTAATTTGGATCCAATTGGTATATAGGTGATACAAATTGGTATCTGACCTTCTCACTCTATTTCACAGATGGTTAGAACTAGAGTAACAACTGTGCCAACACTAACACAGGCAAGACAGGGTGCGTCTGGCACTCCAATGGGGATATAATTCGAGGAGGAGTAGTGCCAGAGGCCCTGGTAGATGTTACGGGAGGAGGCCCACTAGAGGAAGACGACAAACACGTGGTCCAACTAGGGATATAGCGATGAATCCTCCACCAACTGATGAGGTAGTGAGAGAGGGTGAAAAGGGGGAAGATGAGCAGCTTCAAGAGAAGGAAGTACCACCCCAGCCTACTCTAAAGATGATTAATCAGGTTCTCACCTATCTTAGCGGGTTATCTAATCAAGGCTAGACCCCCAGTGTTTTCTGCACCAACACCTCAGGTTTAGGATGTAAAACATACAAATGTTGTGGGTCCCCGCATAGATGAATCCTTGGAAATAGGCATGTTTTCTCGATTGACTAGAGGGTCTATAATAACAGGTTACCATCATGACCTTTAAATTAAGTTCTTAAAGTTGAAACCTCAAGTTTTAAAGGGTGCTAAATATGATGATGCCTACGATTTCCAGGTTGATTGTGCTGCTACCGGTTTCAAGGGGACGGCAAAATGTGGTGGCGGTCTTATGTTGAGTGTTGATCAGTGAAGCCACCACCCATGACTTGGGAATCATTTTCTAGCTTATTGATGGAGAAGTATATCACCCAGATTTTGAGGGATAGCAGGAGAGATGAATTCCTGAGCCTAGAGCAAGGAAGGATGCGTGTTACTGCTTATGAGGCCGTATATCGTGCACTATCCAGTTATGCCACTCAGCATTTCTTTATTTCACAAGAGAGGATTCGCCACTTTCTAAAAGGATTGAGGTCAGATTTACAAATTCCAGCCTTACAGGTAGTTCCAGACTTCTTTCTCTTAACAAAGACCTACGCTTGACTCCAGGAATTGTTATGAATGTAGAGAGGCTGGACATATTAGGAAATATTATCCATGGTAGAGTTACTAATCCTCAATAGTTAGAGGTAGAGGTGGTAATGGTAGAGGTCGTCGTTCTGGAGGACGTTGTGGTCAAGGTAATGATGGTAACTAGTTCAGTCGGGGTGGAGGGAAAGTTGGAACTACTGTAGCGCATCATGGTAGAGGAAATGTACAGACAGTTGATAGGCCCATTGTTATGCTTTCCCCAGGAGGTCTGGGGCTATTATCACAGGTACTCTTACGGTCAGTGATTGCATTGATTTTGTATTGTTTGATCCTGGATCCTCATTTTCATATGTACCTTCCTCATTCCCTACCTGTCTTGATTTACATTGTGATTTTCTTGACATGCGTATTCGTGTGTCTACTCCTGTGGTTGAGTCTGTGATAGTTGAGAATCTGATAGTTCTTGCCTTGTGACATTTGTGGGGAGCAATACTTATGTAGATTTAATTATTCTAGAGATGGATGATTTTGATGTAATTCTGGGTATGACTTGGCTTTATCCAAATTTTGCTATCGTATATTGTAATGCTAAGACTATGACCTTGGCCAAGCCACGGAAAGATCCGCTAGTGTGGGAGGGTGACTATATTTCAACCCCAGTTCGTATAATCTCTTTTATTTGTGCTAAGGGGTTGGTGAGTTAGGGTTATTTAGCTTTCTTGGCAAATCACAGTGATTATACTTCCAAAGTGCCTTCGATCGAGTCTATTACGACAGTCCGTGAGTTTCTGGATATGTTTCTTGCAGACCTCCATTGTATGCCACCAGATAGAGATAGTATTTTTGTATTGACCAGGAGCCGGGTACTCGCCCCATTTCCATTCTACCTTATAGAATGACCCCAGCTGAGTTAAGGAATTTAAAGGCCCAACTTCAGTACTTGTTAGATGATGGTTTTATTAGACATAGTTCATCCTCTTGGGGTGCTCTTGTTTTATTTTTGAGAAAGAAAAATGGTAGTTTTCAGATGTGCATAGACTACAGGCAATTGTATACGGTAACTATTAATAACAAGTACCCTATTTCTCACATTGATGATTTGTTCTATTAGTTAACGGGTGCTTGTGTCTTCTCTAAAATTGATTTGAGGTCCGATTATCATTAGTTGAAAATACGGGAAACAAATCTGCCAAAGACTGATTTTCGAACCAGGTGTATGCATTATGAATTCTTAGTATTGTCTTTTAGCCTTACAAATGCTCCTGATGCTTTCATGAGCTTGATGAATTGTAACTTCAAGCCATATGTGGACCTCTTTCTTATTTTATTTATTGATGATATACTGATATACTCAATGAGTATGAAGGAAAATGAGGAGCATTTGAGAATTGTATTGGGGTTGTTAAGGGAGAAAAGACTTTATGCCAAGTTCTCCAAGTGTGAGTTTTGCCTCGATTCATTGTTCTTCTTGGGGCACGTGTTTTCTAAATATGTAGTGATGGTGGATCCTTCTAAGATTGGAGCAATGAATAATTGGGTAACGCCTACTAATGTTTCAGAGGTAAGAAGCTTTGTTGGCTTAGCTAGCTACTATCGCCGATTCATCAAGGGATTCTCTTCGACTGCTTTCTAGTTGACCAATTTGACTAAGCAAAATGTTCCAGTTGTATGGTCGGATGAATTTAAAGAGAGCTTCTTGAAACTCAAGACCTTGTTGACTACTGCACCGATTCTTGCCTTACAAGTGGAAGGTAAATTTTTTTTGTTTATTGTGATGCATCTTTTTCTGGCTTGGGTGTTGTGCTAATGCAGGAGAGAAATGTATTTGTGTATGCTTCGAGGAAATTGAAAGTGCATGAACGTAACTATCCGACCAATGATGTGGAGTTGGCTGCAGTTGTATTTGCATGGAAAAAGTGGAGGAATTATCTATATGTGGTCAAGTGTAAAGTTTATACAGATAATCGCAGTTTACCATACGTGTTTACTAAGAAAGATTTGAATTTGAGATAGAGGAGGTGGATGGAGTTATCGAAAGACTATGATATTTCTATTTTATATCATCGTGGAAAAGCTAATGTTCTGGCAGATTTCTTCAGTAGAAAAGCAGGGAGCATGGGTAGTTTAGACCACTTACAGGTTTTCAGATGCACATTGACTAGAGAGGTTCAGACTCTGGATAATTACTTTATGAGGCTAGAAGTACTTGAGAAAGGAGGAGTTTTGGCATGTGTAGAGGCAAGATCTTCTTGTCTTGACAAGATTAAGGGAAAGCAGTTTGTTAATGAAAAGCAAAGCCAAATTTAAGAGATGGTATTGCGAGGAGAGGCTAAAGAGGTTGTGATTGATGAGGAAGGCGTCTTGAGAATTAAGGGGCGAGTATGTGTGCCCTATTTTGATGATTTTATTCATACTATTATTGTAGAGGCGCATAGTTCGAGGTATTCTATACATCCCGATTCAAACAAGATGTATCGTGATATGAGACAACATTACTGGTGGAGTAGATGAAGCCTGACATTGCCGATTTTGTTGCACAATGCCCAAATTGTCAACAGGTAAGTATGAACATCAGAGGCCTGGCGGGACACTTCAAAATGCGCATTCCTAAATGGAAGTGGGAAAGAATTGCAATGGATTACGTGGTTGTTCTTTCAAAGAAATAGGGTAAGTTTGATTCTATTTGGGTAATTGTTGACAGGTTAAATAAGTCTGCTCACTTTATTCCATTAACGATAACTTACAACGCAGATAAGTTAGCCAAACTCTATATCTCTGATATCGTTTGGTTTCATGGCATTCCACTTTTTATCATATTAGATAGAGGTACGCAATTTACTTCTAAGTTTTGGAGGATCTTAAATGCTGAATTAGGTACTACAATTGATCTTAAATGCATGATTGATTTTGGTGGTCATTCGGATCAATTCTTACCCTCTGAAGAGTTTTCGTAAAACAATAGCTATCACTCGAGTATTGATATGTCCCAATTTGAGTCATTGTATGGGAGGAGATGTAGGTCTCCTGTTAGTTGGTTTGATGCATTTGAGGTGAGACCTTAGGGTATCGATCTTTTGAGGGAATCGTTAGAGAAAGTTAAATTCATTTAGGAGAAGCTCTTAGCATCTTAGAGTAGACAGAAGGAGTATACATAAGGGAAGGTTAGGTACTTTGAGTTTATGGAGGGTGCGCAAGTCTTTATGAAGGTATCACCCATGAAGGGTGTAATGCATTTTTGTAAGAGAGGTAAGCTTAGCCCGACATATATTGCTCCATTTGCAGTTCTGAAGCGCGTCGGGGAGGTAGCCTATGAATTGGCCTTACCTCCAGGGTTGTCAGGAGTGAACCCTTTATTTCATGTGTGTATGCTGAAAAAATACAATGGTGATGGAAACTACATTATTCGTTGGGATTCAATTCTGCTTGATGAGAATCTATCTTATGAGGAGGAGCCTGTTGCTATTCTAGATAGCGTGGTCCGCAAATTGAGGTCAAAAGATATTGAATCTATCAAGGCTTAGTGGAAGATTCAGTCACTTAAAGAGTCAACTTGGGAGAGTGAGACGGATATGCATGTAAGATATCCGTACCTTTTTATCTCTTCAGGTACCCTTTCTTCCCTTGCCTTTCTTTGATCGTTCGAGCACGAACGATGGGTAATTTGGTATCTATTGTAAAAACATTTTTTTGGTCATTTCTAGTGCTAAAGGTTTTTGTTTTATAAAATACTTTCCGATAGATTTAGGGGATATTTTGGAATATTCGTAATTACAATTATGAAAATAGTGGGGTAGTTTTTATAATTGAGTTAGTTGGTGGTTAAAGAAGATAACTTTAAATCAATAATGGGTCACTTTAACCACTTTACTAATTAGTCTTATATAATAATTAGGGAGTGAATAAATCTGTAGAAAGATTAAGTGTTTGAGAGGAGAAATTTTACTCGTCCGGCAAACATAGTCCTTTGTGACTTCTCAGGTACGATCTTGGTTAGACTTCTACGTTTGCGAAGATATGTGGTTGTGCAGTAGTATAAATTAGTAGATATTCATATTGTTGACTTCTTGCATTGGTATAAGACAAAAATGTAAGAATAACAATTGGTTTGACCTATATTTGATAATTAGGAAAAGTTTTTGTGTAAGATAATATTGTAGGATGGCCACTTATAATAAAATAACGATGACAATTCATTGAACAATTTTATATGGACATATAGAATGTGTCTAGATTTTTATTTAAATTATGTTAACTTATAAATTAGTCGTACTGCTTTTAAACATTCGACTTATTCGTAGACTTTTCTTATAATTATCATATTAAGACCCAAGTTTGATATATTGGGATAGGTAATTAAATATTGAGTGGATTACGTTATATCAAAACAATTAAGGGTGTAGTGTTCCAAAAAAATTATGACTTAACCTTAGACTTGAATTTTGAGAATTAGATAAAAGATAGAATGATTCTCATGTCAATCATTGGACAATGGTTACCCTATCATTAGACAATGATTTAGACTATACACTGAAATATTGGAAAATGTTAGTTGTCAATTATTCACAGTATTTCGCTAATGTTCGTCCTTAGTTAAATTTTTTAGTTATCACATTATAGTTTACGTTTTTATCTACGGAGATACGTAATAAGTATAAGATGTATCAAATTATTTAAATACCATTTAAGTTATTTTTATTGGAGGAATCTAGACTTATCCTTTAGTTTAAACATTAGAAAATTGATTATGGAATTAGGTAACTTTTTTTGTTTTAGCCTAAATATAGAATAAATTGAGTGTTTGTAGACGGTCCGTAAGATAGACGACTGTCTGTCCTGCACAACCGTCAATCGGCTAAAAAACTCCCAAAACTTTAGCCAGGAAAAAAAATTGTCTAATTCTTGATCGATGGACGGACCGACGGTCCATAGGTCAGACGATGGTACGTAGTCCATGATCATCGATCGAGAACCCCATTAACCCACTCTCTGACAAGAGCTACGGATGACCAGCACGGCCAGTAGGTCTAACCATAGGTGGAAAATTTGCAGACAGTTAAGGGGAAATGTAGTTGGGTCAACGTCAAATAGTCTTAACTCGTAGAATAAAATTAATTATATGTCTCATGACCTACTCACAAATATATAATTGAATTATCTTTCCATAGCCGCCGATCTTGCTAAAATCAGAACTTCGAGTAAAAAGTTATGCCCATTTTAGTAAAGGCCTGTCGAACAGGCCCTGACGACGGACCCAACGACGGTGCGTCGGGCAGACGATGAACCGTCAGTCATGGCCGTTGTTTGGCCTGACAACAACTTTTCCATGGGTCTTTTTGACCTTTCCCACTCCGTTTAAACCCTAAGATACGTCATTTTGACCCTAAATCATCAAATCTTAGTCCGTTTAAGCCTAGAAACATAATTAAAACTTATCCAAGTCATATCATTAAATCAAAACATAGAAAACTGAAGAAAGAAAGTAGAAAAAGCTCAAGAACCCTAGTTCAAGAATGAAGCAAGTTTCCAGCAGTTCCAGCCCATAAATCTAAGTGTTTCTCCTTGAATTTCATCACCATGTATGTGTGATTTCCCTAGTGGGTTCCTTTCACCCATTGAGTCCCTAGTTTTCAGTCAGATTCTTGATTCCATATCATGATACGTAGGGTTTCTTGATCTTTTTTAGAAATTCATGGATTTATTAAATATATGTTCCAAATCATATTATCATGTTATTACTCAGATTTATCGCATTAATTTCAGAATCCTAGTTTTGTATTTCTTTAGTTCTTGAATTACACATGCTAAGTCAGATATTTCAGACACTTCAGATATACATGCCTCATTTATAAATGCATAATTACCAGATTAGTTATTGCATTCTCATTTTGCATTTTCAGTTTCAAGCTATCCTGTATTTATAGAAACTTAGACATAATCAGTTAATTTACGAAATTCATTGGGAGTAACATAATACAGAGTTGGACTAGGGTTTAGCGTACCCAATAGTCCAAGAATTACTAGCCAAGTAGGTTGTAAGTCCCCTCTGTGGGCAATCAATTTAGTGATCACGCCAGCATGCCTTTATACCTTTGGCGGGGTATTTTGGGTCCTCTCGATGGGGTATATACATCGGATTCTACATTTAGCTCATGTGGTTTTATTATCGGTTATTAGTAGCTCCCACAGTTCACTCAGACTCTCTGCATTGACCATTTATCAATATATTCATTATTCAGTTTTAGCATGTTATAAATTGGCCATTGCATCCAGTTAGCTTAGAATTAAGTTTATCATGTCAGATTATTATACTTGCTTTTATGCTTGTTCGGTTATGTTATATTTCAGTTTTACTCTATCCTACATGCTCAGTATCTTTCAAGTACTAGCGCATACGTGCACTACATCTTTTCGTGATGTAGGTTCAGTTTCTCAGCATCCAGATCACGCATAGATCGATTTTCCGATCTCAAGTTTATCAGATTAAGGAGTGAGTCCTCATTCTCCGAGTATAACAGTAATGGGTTTCATTTCAGTCTTTAGTCATTTAAAGTAAGTTTTTGCTAGATTTAGTTGGGGCTTGTCCCAGTATTTCTAGTCCAGTTTAGAGATTATTTTTAGACATAGTTAGTTTCAGCTTATTAGTGAGTTAATATTTCTTTGTATTAAACTCATCAGTTTTCATATATCACAGTTACAAAATATGGGTATTCCCCATCTTTTCATTGTAGGTTATGATTTAGCTTCTGCGTCAGTTTATTATCTTTAGTAGTCTCATGATCATGCCAGCAGGGTTAGCTTGGGATCACTTGTGGTTCTATGTTATGTGTTCGCGTCTCGGAGGTAGCTCGGGGCGTGACATATATTGACCATAGCGTCTCCTTGAACTTAATTATGTTACTCATTATTCCATCTTTTTATGTCATGAAAATCATGTAACCTCTAGGTCATTTGTCTATCAAAGGTACTACTCCATAATATTCCTATTCATGGAAAGAAAGAATGTATCCACTACATATAAAAATGATCTTATGTATTTTGATATATAAGAAATTATAGAGAGCATAAAAATGATATTGATGTATGTTTTCCGGATAAGACAACTTAAGAAACTAGTGCTAGACTGGTGAAAAACTTGTTGTCATGGGCTTAAATCTCCTTAAAAAGAGCAAGATATCTATTCATGTCTCAACCGGAAAATTTATTTTTAATTGTAATTTTGTAATTTCACCAATAAATATCACTTGACTTTTCCATATAAATATATATCATCTTGAAATTTTTTATTTTATTTTTTTGACAGAAACTATACTATCTAAAAAGCTGAAGAATATCTACGTATAAACCTAAGTTTGTTTTCTCTATTCCTGTTTTATTGGCATATTTTTTCGCTTACGACCATATTATGAACTTTTGTTTTGAATTGTAGGTCTATTAGAAATAATATTCTTATGACACAAAGATATCGTAAAATATGTGTACATCTTAATTATTATTTTTCTCAAACTCACTTGTCTGATTACACGAAATGTTATTTAGTAGAAAAATCGACATCAAAAGAGGTCTGAATAAACCCATCTGTTGGATTGTAGATAAAATATAAAAAAATTCTTTCTCCCGCAAAAATAGGTATACTATATGTGTACATCCTACCTCCTAGATTCAACTGTAAGATGAATATGTTTTTCACTACTAAAATTTGATATTGGGTAAGACTTCATTTACATCAAGTTATGGTGATGTTAAAAAATTGATCACAAATCCTGACAAATTGTCTTACAAAAAGTCATGGTGATCGTCAAAAAATTGTTCTAAAACCTGGATGAATCACCATAATATATTAAGAATTAAGGACAATATCATATTATTTAATTTATCTTTTGCATATTTGGGATGGTTCTGAAGGAAGTGGAACTGATACACTCCCTACTAGTACAGTTGAGCTCTGTCCATCTTTACTTTGTAATTTCATCAATATCTTTCTATTAAACTAAAACTATGCTCTTGAAAACTCAACGATATATTTATGTGTCTGTAGAACTTTTCCATCCCATTTGAACGGAATGTTTTTTCTTTACTAATCATGAACAACTTGATTCTATGGGTTGAAATCTCTCATTTCGAGAAGGTTAAACACGATGAAGTTTGGTATTTTTGCTAAGCAACTTTTTCTTGAATTAACAATTTATGGGATAACGAGTAATGAACATGAATAAATTGTAGCTATGAGAAACGAAGTCGTGAAGGACACTACAATAGCAACTTGGAATGCTAGTTTATCCATTAACATATTCTTAAATTCATTTGAAGGTTAGTTAATATTTCTCTTTTTTGACCTTTCTAGTAAGGTTGTAACTTAAACAACTCTTAATTACCATTCCTATATTCCATTACGCTAATCTAGGAAGTCTTCCTTTTTGCTCCCATTCTTTTTCCTCAATCAATTGAAATGTTTCTATTTTTCGAGTTATCCCAATACATTGTTCATACATTTATNACATAGAAGTGCCCATGTGCAATGTGTAGAAACTAGATATACAACCCTCTAGACAAGTGTTCGAATCCAACTTAAGCCTCTTTTTATTTTAAGTTTAGCTTAGACCTTATATTTGAGTTATGTTTGTATTGGTGCAACAAAAGTTTCTTAATCAAAGGTTCACCTCTACTATAACGCTATAGTGAAATTACTATAACCATAAAAATAGTAAATTATTTGAAATATACTTGATCTCCATTAAAGACTCATTTTCCTTCACTTTTAATGTAATTTTGTTACATAAATAGTCTTGCTTATAGAGAGTAAGATACGCCAATATTGAAGAGGGAGGTTTTGTTAAGGTTAGAATTCTTCATATTCCCTTTAGCTAATGATGAATGAGAATGTGGACCATTTTTCTCGAGATGATAATTTTGCGTGCTCCTAATTTGATGCATTGAATTCCTTTTTGTAGCTAAAAAAGGTTGAAGGTATAGTCAATAAGTTGGAGACCTGGCATCGATCTATCATCCTCATCTACTTTTACTTGGTTTCACATTCTTCATGCAAGAGGATTCAAACCAAAGGTAGGATTTTCTACTTTTATGTCTTTGTCATAAGTACTTGAACATGAGCAACATTTCAATGTTTACTATATTCCTCAACTATATAAGTCTATTAGTTAGGGGGACATAATTTCTTTAGATTTTGTTGATAACGGTGTATAGAATTTGATATTTTTATAGTTAATCATCCTTGGTCATTGTGCATATTAGGAGTTCATTGAGAGAATCAACAAAATCGATTCATATTGTCCTATAAATTTTGGAGGAGCTAGAAAACTCTTCAAGATGACTTCATCTTTTGTGATCAATTAATCTTATTATTATCTACAATAGATTTTGATTTCTTATATTCCTACACAGTCAGAACATAAGTGGTTGTGAAGGGGGATGAAGGTATTTTTTATATGAGGAACTCACGAAAATCATGGAAATTTCATACTTAAACTGTTTGGAAATATTACATGATTGACATTACTTTTTCATATTTAGTATTTCTATAACTTCCTAAATTACCCCAAAAACCCTTTTTTTAAAGATCAAATTTTTGTTCATATAGGCCATTTTTTTTATTATCAAAAAATAAAAATAATGTTTTGGCCCAAGCCCAACCTAATCCCACATTCATTAACCCTAGCTATAAAAGCTAACTTCAACTTCCTCTTTAGCTCACCTTCATTTCTTCTTACTATGTTGCCTCCTTGCTCACGACTGAATGTTACATTACTCCTTTTTCTCTTGTGGGTTGTACAAGCTCTTTATTACAACGCTCTTATCTCTCTTCTTCTCATACAAGATGTGTCTGTCAACCAAGGCAACGTACCTCCTATATTTTCAGTACCTTTATTCATCACTGTTCTAACTCTTTGTTGCTTACCAATGTGAAATAATTTGTTGTTGAATCAAAGAAAACTAATCAGTTTCTTAAATATATATTATTTTAGTGAAATCTACTTTTTTGTGCTACCACATGGCGTGAAAAATCTTTTTTTTTCTATCTCCTAGTCTTCTTTCTGTTAGAATTGTTCTAATAAAAAGGTTGTTGAATGTACTTCAAGTGGGATGAAACACATAAAATCTTTGATAGATGATGTTCAACACATATTGCAACAAAATGACTAAGTTGAAGTTTCTTTTCGCTTTTTATAGTCTTTCTGTTGCATGACGAGTACTTCCCAGTGGAGTGCCAAAAATAAACAGAATCTCAAGTGGGCTCCAAGCCATCATGAATCAAATTCACAAGAGGGCTCAATCCTATACGACTAATGTTCACAAAAAATTGCAAAACCTCCTGTAAAGCATCAGAGCTGTAGGAATAGGGGAAGAAGTAGGATTTAGTATTTTAAATTCATATTTTATATTTTTCCATAATATCATATATGGAAAAAACTTAAAAATTTGTTTTTCATATATAACTATTATAGTCCACCATATGAGAATTACATCTTTTAGGTATCGTTCATTAATTTAACATTCTGAAAAAAAGAAATAGATTACTGGAAAAAGTGTTTTTACTTAAATAAGAGTGTAGGAACATTAATACAATCTTTTTCTATTTTGGATATGTGCAACACCAACATATAAATTATAAGGCAGTGCCACTTTCGTACCCTTTGTTATGCAGAAAAGATATTGTGTGCTTAACCAAAGGGTTTTTCAACCTCTTTATCTCTTTTCTCAAGAATCCAAGGTATAATAATTGTATTCTCTACCTTGAAGTGTTAGTGTATTCAGGGACGTCAGAACAACAGAACAGTAAATTGGTTTAGTGAGCAAAATGGATTCAGTTTCTTACTTCTGATAATGATGGCAATGATCTCTCTGATAATCAATCTAGTATAGATGTGAAGGTTTTTATAGTTTAGATGATGTTAAAGTTGTTGAACTCAATGTGGAATCTGTGTATGATGGTCGTACTATGGCTTTTAATGTTATCGGTCTAGATGTTGCTTTTTTCAAAGGAGGACCACGGTATTGTGGAGGTGGTGGGGGTGATTTATATGGTGGTAGTTGTGGATATTGATCCTGAGGTGGGATATATGGTGGTAATGAAGGTGGTTAGGGCAGTAACAAGCATTATGGAGGTGATGGTTGATATGGCGATAGTGGTGGGAGGTATGGTGGAGGTAGATATGGTAGAGGAGGAAGTGGGTATTACAGGTGCGAGTATATTGCTTATTTTCAAGGAAATATTGTCAAGGTTATAGATAGGGAAGCATTGGTGGTGGTTAATATGGTTGAACGACGGAGGAGGTCTAGGTGGTGGTGGTGTTGGTTGTTACAAGTTAGGGGAACAAGGGTTGGTAACATTGAAATCCTTTATGTAAAGATCATTCCCACCACCTCTGTCTCCATTGTAGTGCAACCATATCTCCCACCACCTCTGTCTCCACTGTCGTGCAACCATATCTCCCACCACCAGATCCCTACCATATTCACAACTGTGGCTACATTCCCTTGTGAAATGACAATTTTCTCCACTCTTGTAACACCCACTTCCTCCTCTACCACCACCACTTTACCCATCGCCACCTCCACCATACCTCCAAACACCTTTGCCATATCAACCATCACCTCCATACCACATGCTGCCACTCTAACAACCTTCTCCAGCAAAATATTTCCCACCTAAAAATATATATTAACCACAAACACTATAAGAATCAGTTCCTCCACCTCTGCGATCACGGGATCCTCTTTTGATAAGAGCACCATCTGGGCCGGCACCATTGGTAGCCTTCATATGGCCATCATTCCCAGATTCCACATCGGTTAAACTTCTTCACCGTCAGTTAAACTACAAAAGTCTAGATTCTATAATAGATTGATAAACAAAAAGCTCATCAACACAATAATCCGGATCAAACTGAACCCTTTTTGGTCACTAAACCACTTCACTGTTCCTTTTTTCTTACGCTTCTGATTATACCAACTTACAAAAGTGTTGATTCTATGTAAAATTTACTTTAACTTTAGAACATATACACGACCATGATAAAAAATCTCATGTTCAGTGAAAACAATAAAGATCTCTAACGCCTACAAATAATTTTTATTTCCATTTCAAACTAATAATGATGAACAATATGAGTACAAGGGAAAAACTAAAAAAATATGTTTCTAAAATTTATTTAACCGAATAGTCTCTATAACAATGAATAAATTCAAAGGCGTATGCATGCTTATTCTAAATTTATATCAACGTCATGACAATTTTCTGATAGAAGTTTCTTATAGAAATCTCACCGTATGGATAAATTAAATTAGTATCCAATTCATAATTGATAGATCAAGAATTTAATTTAGTAGGAAAAGTTTTTGTAGGATTCAAATTATTAAGTAAAGCTCAATATAATTTTTTATATAATATATTTTATCTGTTTGAAAAAATACTTTAGCTTTTAAGGGTATAAAATCAATCAAAAATTTAAAACTATATTTGCGAATAAACATTTAACATTTTGAAATTCATGAGTTCATAATACACTAATTTCTATACACCCGTTTGCACCAGATATTCTTGAACAAGATTTTATATATAACCAATATTCTCACTATTAAATTCTCTTTAATATGTTATGTTATGTACTCTATTAATTTGACACAGCACAAGATGAATTTTTGACCATTTGAATTCTTGAACTGATTATTGCGAAAACCAATTGAATCACCAGTGCTATTAAAATTTACCGAAATTTTTAATTTTATAAAAATTGGCTCACATTATAAATGATATAAAAAATTTATGTTATCCTTTCAACAATTCCTTAACCCTAGTTTCTAAAAAAGTAACCCTTCGGGACATCACAGATCTCCCTTTTGGTCAACATGTTGTCCACTTGCCTCAACAAATGTCCTACATGACCTGACTTTTTCAGTCTGATGGCATCTACTATAATAGCTAGTATGTAAGACAACCCGTACCGAGAAGGTAATGTAGTGAGTACAAAGGTAGAACTAAAGTTAAATAGTAGTAATAAAAAAACAGACAGAAGCGAGGTAAAACAAAAAACAACAATATACAATAGAAACCATTCCAAAAACTTGAAGTCAGGAGTACAAATCTATGTACTGTTAAAAAATACAATTCCCAAAAGTGGACACCAATTTTCACACCTCGAGGATACCCCCTAGACATAACATGGGACATGCGATCATGAGTGCCCCAAATCTAATGCCTAATCTTGCATATCATGAAAATACTAAAATAATTAAGTAAAACATGTACTGTGCGGAAACTACAATGAAAGATACCTGAAAATGAGGAAAAACCTAAAAACACTAAATATAAGTGAAATAAACTAGGGTTTGTGATAACTGCAACAACCACTTAACAACTCAAACTGAATCTACTACTATGTTTGAAAAGCTCTAAATGAGCTGAGTTCATAGGGCATGCCCCCAACTAACTCTGATAAAACTGAAACTAAAAATAATGAAAAAAATGAAAGCATGTCTATTGTCCTCGAAATATGATGACTCACCTTTGAAGTTGTTGAATATGCACGGAGAATCGATTTTAAGCGTGATATGGATGCTCTGTACCTAAACATATATCATAACAGGATGTAGCAAAGAGTATGAGAAAGTACTTTGAATGCATTGAGCATGCAGGATATAGATACTAACATGAAAAATATATATGATCAGAAAAAAGTGTAACTGAGCAATTACGTAATCTGAGCAAGAATATAAATTCCGAAACATATAGAATAGTTCAACTGAATGAAGTGACCAAGTACTAATCATGAAGAGAACATGATGAACAATACACTGATATAACTCCTGAAAACCTGGTCCAATGCACTAACAGTCTGACTTTAGGGATACTATTAACCAAGACATAAACCGTGTGATATAAAATCATGACCTCGTCTGACAGCTGATAGTTAAAACAATGGCGCGTGAGTACCATAGTTAATGGACTTCGTCAGCTTTTATGTCAGGGGTTGTTTTTGTCGTGTTCTTATTCATTGAGGCAAATAAGCTACATCCTTTGATGCCTAAGATAAGTCGTTTTACTAATATAAAGAGATTGAGGCATCAGTTTCTTTCAAGAACAAAAAATAGAGTTTTTTACGTTTTAGCCCCAAAATTCAAAGGACTTCTCATTAGATTTCTTCACAAAGAATGTGGATTTCACTATTGGGTTCCTTTCATCAATTATGTCCCTAGAATTACGTCAGTTCCTTGATTCTACATAGATAGTATAAGACAAGGGTTTGAATAAATATTAGCAATTTGTTGTGCAAGTAACATGTTTCCTTAGAAACGTTCATCAATAGTGTTTTCTCCAGACTTAGAGCAGGAGGCCAACATTAATAGTGTTTACTGAATTTGTTTCTTCATTTCTGTTTTTATATATAAAACAAATAAATCGAAAGTTCTTTTTTTAAAATTGAGAAATTTTCCAACTTTAACTTGGTAAAAAATGAAAAATTGCATGGCAAAACACTAAAATCGTAAAAACAATGTTATTTTAAGAAAGTGAATACAATTTATATACCATGACTTTTATAAGAATATGACAATGAATAAAAACACTTATTTCTTTTTACCACACTTGAATTAACTGATCTTGATTCATTCAATTCATATTCAATAAAAATAAGATTTTTACCAATATAACAACTATTCATTAATGCAAGATATTCCTACTCAAGAAGAAAACAAACTTGATGACAATTCACCAATTAATTTAGTTCCTCTAAAAACCACTGAAAACTTTTCTTTAATAATGGACAAAGTTGAAGAAGATATGGTGTTGTCATGTGTAGTGCGACGTCATGGGTTAGATGGCTGCCAAATTCTCAAATTCAATATCTGATTTACGTCGATGTATTCTTCAATTTTCATATGTAGAATGTCAGGTTAAGTATCAAAATTTAAAAGGCGTTATAAGTGCCTACAGCAAACAAATTTATTGATGAAGAATATGATGACATATAAACTTACAAAGACATAGAGATTATTAGACATAGAAAGTCAAACTAAGGGATACTCCATCTTTTTCATAAATCCCACTTTTTTTCCTTTTAAATTTTTCTTTACTTATGATGTTTAAAGAATTTTGAGTTTTCACTAATGTTTTGTTTTATCTAAATTTATATGATGATTTTTATAAAAAGAGAATTTTGTAGATAAAAAATATATCCAAAGATATTTTATATTTTCTAAAGTAATTAGGTGTTTGAACGCAAGTAAAGTATCACTAATTGGTACAATACGGCCTAATTTTTATTTTAATTTTTCAAATAAATGTTTTTATTCCATTTTACTATTACCAGAAAAAAAAAGAACCAGTATCACTATATATCAAAATCGCATTTTAAAAATTTTTATGAAAAAATGTTAAAATAATACTATTAACTATAAATGTATTTAAAAACAAATATCCTAGCTCATTCATGTTTTTTTCTTATAAAATCACTTTTTTGTTAGCTTTTATAATTGGCCCCAAATAATTATTCATTAATTTAGGCTATTGTCCAAATTTATGTTTTAAATCTATTTTTTTGTACACTCAAAAAACCTAAAACCAAAAAATCAATTATGATAAGTCAAATTACTTGATTCTCCCAAGAGAAAAAAACTTTATCTTGTTGTTGGTGACTTTCCAAATTAGAAATTCTTCTTTATATTAAAATAGAAAATTGGATATACATAAAGAGAAAATGGAGGAGTGGATTACAAGGTAGGGTCAAACCCTCACCAATAAATTTAAAATTTAGGTGGTGAACCAACATATCTACTACGAATCTCAAACTAGCAATTCTTTGTATGTTACAATCATTATTTAAAATTTACTTGATTCTCTCTTCGGATGCATATTTTATCCTTCATTTCTATCAAGTGTTAAGAATTTTCATTAATAGAAATATAAGAGTGAAATTATATGTCCATATTGTTTTTTATAAATTGACAGCCAAAAGGTTATATAATTATTTATATCTTTAATTATGCTATGTTTATTTAGGAAATTTATTTTGAATTTTATCAATTAAGAAGTTGAATTTTATTTTGAACTTTATCAAAAAGATATTATAAATTCTAATGACAAAATAGTGAAGATTTAATCAAGATTTCATAAAATATCTTGATGTGGTAAGATTTGACAATCTTTATTGTCTTTTCGAATATCAGGTTATCAAAAAAGTCTATACATTGCAAAATATATATATATATATATATATATA
>NC_028637.1:28785977-28809688 GCF_001406875.1 Solanum pennellii | reverse complement strand
CTTATATTTGTACTTTAATTATCAACTACAACTTAGACAATTAAAAAGAATACTTTGTTTCTTCTATTTCAAGTGACATTCTTTCCTCTTTATTCTATTATTAAAAAACAACATTTTCTTAATGGAAAATATGATGAAGTTTGAACCTCATATATTTTATCTTTCAAAGACATTTTTACTTTAACTCTACATTAAACACATAATTCTAAAACATGTTGTCTTAAATACGTTGTAATATTTGTGTTACTATAATACTTCCCACTAATGATAAAATAAAAATCTTATAGCTTGATTATTTTCAAATATAGAC
The DNA here is from genome assembly GCF_001406875.1 of Solanum pennellii. Classification (NCBI taxonomy): domain Eukaryota; kingdom Viridiplantae; phylum Streptophyta; class Magnoliopsida; order Solanales; family Solanaceae; genus Solanum; species Solanum pennellii. The sequence goes on along the minus strand of NC_028637.1, from coordinate 28,809,378 downwards.
AGATGTCTTTTTTTTTTTTTATAGATTGATATCAAAATGTTGTTACATAAAAATCGGACAGAAAGGAGTATCAGACATGTAATACAAAAAAGTCATTTTTCTTTCTTTTTATACTCATTATAGTTTGGTTAAATTTACAGTATAAAGATCATAATACATGTATTGCATATTCTTTATAAGTGAGAATATTTATATTTTTTTTAGAAGATTATATTATAGAAGAAAAGTAAAAAACATATGGATTTATACATTATTCAAAATATATTAGAACAAGATAGGTTTTTCGAACTTAGAAAATGTCAATTTCTTTAAAGATATCTTATTGATTTTTAGGAAAGTATTTCTTTATTACCCTAATGAAACTCTTCAATATTTTTTCTCTCCTGAACTCAAATCCTTTATGTTGAGAAACCCTAATTTTGTCGCGAAATTGTGTGTTGATTAGCAACAATTTGAGAACATGGCATATTATGCACATAACAAAGCTCAAGAAGGTAAATTGTTGGTGAGGATGAGTACGAGAGTGTGAAATAAGGTTTGCGAATTAAAGAACAATCCGGATAATGATTGAAGACAAAGAAAAAATAAGAATATTTTGGAAGTAATCAGTGAAGCTTTTACTAGAAGGTGGTCAAATTTATAGATGTTTTTCAGGTGTATTAAGTTTCTTTTGTTTTGTATTGCGGGTAATTCATAGTTTATTGTCAATGTAGATTCGATATTACAATCTTAACCTTATCATGTGCGTTTTTTTCTCAAGATTTTGTGTTTTGAATAAATGTAACAACTTTTTTGGTTGTTTCAAGTCCTAAAGCTTTTTGTTTCATAAATTAGTTTCCCATAGATTTAGGGGATATTTTTGGAATATTCATAATTATAATTATGAAAATAGTGGGGAGTTTTTATAATTGAGTTAGTTGGTGGTTAAAGAAGATAACTTTAAAATTAAAAACGGGTCACTTTTACCACTTTTATAATTAGTCTTATATAATTATAAGGGAGTGAATATTTTGTAGAAAGATTAAGGCACGATCTGTGTTAGACTTGTAAGTTTGTGAAGATTTGTAGGGATTATCAACCCCCGAACATTTATTTTGTTATTTTTCAAAATTATATGATGTATAACAATTAATTTTGAATGTAATTTCTTTATACACACACACTCTTCTTCTTCATTTCAATTTGATTGTAATCTTTGATCCCTTTTTTTAAAAAAATTATTAAGATAAGCTTGAATATTTTGTTTACTTTGTTTATCCAATTTCGCTTCAATGTTTTATCTTGTATATTGTATTACTATAATTTGTAATAAGATATCGTATATTGTGATATTCATTAATTTTATTTTTGCTTAAAATTCTAACTTAATTGATATTGTTTAATATAAAAGTTAAATTAATTAATTAGATACTTCTTACTAAACATTAAAAATAAAAGGGTTGTTATGTGCATAAAAAATAAATAATACTAATTATTTTTCCCTCCAAAACATTAAAAATAGACTTAAAACCGAAATTCCCCACTAATTCCCTTCAAATTTTAAAACAAATAAAATAACTATCCACTTCCCACCCCTTCCAACGTTACACTACCACACCCATATCATTTTCACTGTTAACTTGTTACTTTTTTATCACCCACTCCTCTTTCCCTTTATATCTAATTCTTTTTTTACTTCATTTTCACATAATTTTTTAAGTGAGTGTGGATTTTACTTTTTTGCTACTTTATTTATTTTCTTGTAGGTTATGCCCAATGAAATAGACCTTAAATAATTTTTGCATATCAATATTGATCTTCGTAAGGTGAGTTGGACGATCCACATTAGAATTTTATAGTATTTTCAATTTGTAGATAGTTTGTATTTTACATGTTGTTAAACCTAATGAATTAGTATCTTTAAATTAGTATTTGTTTAAATTCTCACTTGTAGTCGACTTATAATTCATCTAAGGGAAGCCTCAATTTCATATTTGTTTAGTTAAATATTGGGTAATAGTTTTATTATTGATTGGATTTGACTAATTGTAAATTAACGGATAACTTTGCATATAAGATTGTAATCAATATAAGTGTAACTTAAAAATATGTATTTTCCTATTCCATACACCTAGCTTTTGTTTTCGTATAAATAATCATGAAATCGTTGTTATTCACAAAAGTTTGTATGGGAGACATAAAAATAAATTTCTCTCATCCATAATTTTATAATTTTTTTCAAACCAAAGTTGCATATGAATTTGCTTTTAGAATGAATTAAATTTTTTTTCAAGACTTACAAAAATATATATGAATCGATATATGTCTATCTAATTACGCATAATTGTTTTAACTTGATGCGGGAATTGAGGTTACTTCACCTTTGATTAGAGATTGAGTGACAACAACCTAAGTCACCAAACAAATGCTATTGAATTTTTAGTATTTATTTATTGTGAATTTCATATGATTTAAAATGTAATTTTTATGATTATATACACAACTTTGTATTACTTTTATTTCACATGAGTTTAAAATTTTGAAACTTATAAATATAAATTTTTTGAATGAAATTTGATTCACATTAAGTTTGTTATTTAATAAAATTATTTATTTCCATTATTTTTAAGGTTAATGTAAACCAATTTCATTTTTATTATTTAAATAATATTAATTTTGTAAGACATCAAATTATGTAATTATTGATCTTATATTACAAAAAGTTTTAAATCCACAAAATAAAGTTTTAAAATATTGGGATCATATTGTGAAGGTTTTAAACTAACAGAAATTGTTACAAGAAAACCTCCACAAAATTATTAGTGATTTTGTGGTCGGCGTCGTGGAGTTTTACTAAAATTTCTACAGATATGCTCGTGGAAACAGTAATTGTAACTTTTTTAAAAATCGCCACAATTTAGTTTGTTGGGTCCCTAAAACCCTACAAATTGGCAAAATGACCCCCGTAAGATGAGCTTTTATGGTAGTGTTTCTGAGTGAGAATATTTATATATTTTTTGGGAAGATTATATTATACAAACAAAATTTAGAAAATGTCAATTTCTTTAACAAGATAGGTTTTTCGAACTTGGAAAATGTCAATTTCTTTAAAGATATCTTATTGATTTTTAGAAAAGTCTTTGTTTATTACCCTAATTAAATTCTTCAATATTTTTTCTCTCCTGTACTCAAAGCCTTTATGTTTAGAAACCCTAATTTTGTCGTGAAATTGTGTGTTGATTAGAAGAAATTGGAGAACATGGTATATTATGCACATAACAAAGCTCAAGACGGTAAGTCGTTGGTGAGGAGGAGTACTAGAGTGTGAAATAAGGTTTGTGAATTCAAGAACGATCCGGATAATGATTGCAATGGGAAACACCGAAGAATGACAACGAAAAAATAAGAATATTTTGTAAGTACTCAGTGAAACTTACTAGAAGGTGGTAAAATTTATAGACGTTTTTCAGGTGTATTAAATTTCTTTTGTTTTGTATTGATGGTAATTCATAGTTTATTGTCAATTTAAATTGGAGACTATAATTAATCTCTTAACCTTATCATGTGCCTTTTTTTCTCAAGATTTTGTGTTTTGAAGAAATGTCACAACTTTTTTTTGTCGTTTCGAGTCCTAAAGCTTTATGTTTCATAAAATAATTTCGATAGATTTAGTGGATATTTTGAAATATTCATAATTATAATGATGAAAATAGTGGGGAGTGTTTATAATTGAGTTGGTTGATGATTAAAGAAGATAACTTTAAAAATAATAATGGGTCATTTTTATCACTTTTATAATTAGTCTTATATAATAATTGGGGAGTGAATATTTTGTAGAAAGATTAAGAGTTTTAGGGGAGAAAACTTACGCATGCGGCATACTGAGGCGTCTTTGAGTTCTCAGGTACGATCTTTGTTAGACTTCTAAGTTTGTGAAGATGTGTTGTTGTGTAGTAGTATAAATTAGTAGCCATTCATATTGTTGACTTGTTGTATTGGTACAAGACAAAAATGCAAGTATAACAATTGGTTTGACTTATATTTGATAATTAGAAAAAGAATTTCGGTGAGACATTATAGTATGATGGTCATTTATAATAAAATAATGATAAACATTCATTGAACAATTTTATATGGACATATAGAATGAGTTTTAGATTATTTTTTTCAATTCTGTTCACTTATAAATTAGGCTTACTGTTTTAAACATTCGACTTATTTGTAGACTTTTCTTATAACTATCATATTAAGACCCAAGGTTTATATATTGGGATAGGTAATTAAATATTGAGTGGATTATATTATATGGAAGCTATTAAGATTGTAGTGTTTGGAAAAACTATGACTTAACCTTAGACATGAATTTAGAGAATTAGATGAAATATAGAATCACTCTCGTGTCAATCATTGGACAATGATTACCCTATCATTGGACAATGATTTAGACTATACAGTGAATATTGGAATATGTTAGTTTTCAATTATTCAGAGTATTTCACTAATGTTCGTCCTTAGGTAAATTATTTAGTTATCACATTATAGTTTAAGTTTTTATTTACGGAAATAGGTAATTAAGTATTAGATAAATCAAATTATCTAAATTCTATTTAAGTTATGCTAATTGGAGGAATCTAGACTTATCCTACAGTTTGATCTTTAGAAAAATGATTATAGAATAATGTGAGTTTTTCTTCGTTTAGGCTAAATATAGAATATATTGAGTGTTTACAGATTTGTTAACTTACAAAATATGCATATATACTTGATAGATTGGAATGGTTAGGAGGCATTGAGGAAGGAAAAATCATTGGAGAAGTAGTTTGCTAGGCTTCGATTTTTATGTTGAGGTAGGTTATGGTTTATTTTGATTTGATAGATAATCTCTCAATAGTGATTGATATGTATTGAGTGATATTGTCAAGTTTACTATGTACTTGATTATGTGATTCTATATCTTGGTTGTGTGGTTTGTGGTTGGCCTAAAATTCTGAGCATGTTGAATTTATAATCTTGAACACACTCTAGTAAAATGACGCCTTAAAAAAAATAAAGAAGGCTTGATTAAATAAATAAATGAGATAATTGGATTAGAGTGTCACGTTCCGATACGGTATTATTGGATAGGAGTGTCACGTTCTGACACGGTATTATGGGATCGGAGTGTTACGTTCCGACACGGTATATGGTATCTGAGTGTCACGCTACGACACGATAACATTTAAGAAAAGGAAATATAGAATTAACTTAATATACTCAATCTCAAAGAACTCATTTTCCAAATGAGTATGGTGTGGAGGCATGAATCTTCATAGGTGTGATTGATATTGTGATTAATTTTGTACCTACTATGATGTTGCTTTCACTAGTTCTTGTTGTTTGTTGCGTTCCACCTGCCAAGTATTGTAGTTGATCTTATATTATTATTCAATATATATTGGTTTCTATTTTGGGTTGGCCGATGATACCTACTCAGTACGTGTTCCTTGTACTAAGCCCTACTTCTATTTTCTTTGTTGTTCTTTTGTGGAGTGCAACAAGTATACCATCGACTTCGACTCTCCCTCAGCTCTAGCCAGTCTCCAACACATCAGATTTCAGGGTGAGCTATTATTTCTAGCTCGTGCTAGATTCTCTCATTTATGTCATAATGTCCTTAAATTTCGTATATGGATCATTTGATTTACTTATTTCGGTATTTTCAATATTCTTAGACATAATATTTGGAGATTAGATGTATGAGTTTCAGATTTTTGGAAATAATACATTAATATGTTTTGGAGCTTCCGTATAATTTTTGTTTTTCATAGTTGAATTGTTGGTAGATGTTGGCCCACCTAGGAGGTTAAGTATGGGTGCCACTCAGGACATGTTTTGGGTCGTGACAAACTTGGTATTAGAGCATTAGGTGAGATGATCTCAAAACACAAGTACAGGTATAGTAGAGTCTTGCGAAACGGTACGGGGATGCCTTTACTTTTTTTCGAGGCTATATAACTTTTGTAAAACTCATCTTTTTTCGTGCTATAACTTGGATTCAATTGGTATCTAAGAGATACAAATCGGATATGGCGTTCTCACTCTATAAGGCAGATGGTTAGAGCTAGAGCAACAACTGTGATAACACCAACACCGGCAAGACATGGTGCGTCTAAGACAACCATTGGGGCTTTAACTCGAGGAGGAGCAGTGGCAAGAGGTCGGAATAGAGGTTGCGGGAGGAGGCCACTAGAGGCAGAGGATAAACACCGGTCCGATTAGGAATAGAGCGGTTACTCATCCACCAACTAATTAGGTAGTGAGAGAGGGTGAAGAAGGGGAAGATGAGAAGATTCAAGAGAAGGAAGCACCACCCAAGCTTACTCTAGAGATGATTAATAAGGTTCTCACCTGTCTTAAAGGGTTATGTAATCAGGGCTAGACACCCCAGTGTTTTCTATGCCGACACCTCAGGTTCAGGGAGTACAACATACAACTGTTATGGCTCCCGCATAGATGCATCCTTGGAAATAGGCACGTTTCCTCGACTGACTACATGCCTATAATTACAGGTGACCATCATGAACTTTTCGTTAAGTTCATAAAGTTGAAACCTCCCGTCTTCAAGGGTGCTGAATCTGAAGATGACTATGATTTCTTGGTTTATTTTCATGAGGTGCTACATAAGATAGACATAGTAGTATGATTCAGTGTTGAGTTTGTTACCTACCAGTTTTAGGGGGATGACAAATTATGGTGGCGTTCTTATGTTGAGTGTCGACGAGCGAAGGCAGCACCTATGAATTGGGGATCATTTTCTAGATTATTTATGGAGAAGTATATACCTCAAACTTTGAGGAATAAGAGAGGAGATGAGTTCCTGAGCCTAGAGCAAGAAAGGATGAATGTTGTTGATTATGAGGCCAAATTTCGTGCACTATCCAAATATGTAACTCAGCTTTTCTTCAATCACAAGAGCGTATTCGCTGCTTTGTGAAAGAATTGAGGTCAAATTTTAAGATTCCAGCCTTACAGATAGCTGCTGCAATAAATCCTTTCAAGAAGTGGTTGATTTTATGATAGAGGTAAAAGGGATAAAGCCGGATGACTTTACCAAGGCATCGACATTAAAGAAGTTTCGTAAGGGAGGTGAGTTTAGTGGTTATTACTCCAAAGGGCAGAGTTCAGGGGGGTTATCCAGCACGTCCTGTACAGTCATTATTGCAGGCTTCAGTCGAGGGTCTGTTGAAGACTATCAGCCTTTTTATGAGTTTGGAGGTTATCTCCAGACTTCTTCCTCTTCAAAGAGACCTACACTTGACTCCAGGACTTGTTATGAATGTGGAGAGGCTAGACATATTTGGAAATATTGTCCAAGGCACAGTTAAAAATCCTCAGTAGTTAGAGGTAGAGGTGGTCATGGTAAAGACCGTCATTCTGAAACTAAAGACCTTGTTGATTACTACACTGATTCTTGCCTTGCCAATGGATGGTAAGAATATTATTGTTTATTGTGATGCATATTATTTTGGCTTGGGTTCGCTGCTAATGCAGAAGAGGAATGTAATTACTTATGCTTCGAGGCAATTGAAAGTGCATGAATGTAACTATCCGACCCATGATTTGGAGTTGGCTGCAAATGCATTTGCATTGAAGCAATGGAGGCATTATCTAAATGGGGTCGTGTGAATTTTATACAGATCATCTTATTTTACAATACGTTTTTACTCAAAAAGATTTGAATTTGAGGCAGACGAGGTGGATAGAGTTATTCAAAGACTATGATATTACTATTTCATATCACCCTAGAAAAGCTAACGTTGTGGCAGATGCCTTATATAGAAAAGCAAGGAGCATTTTTAGTTTAGCCACTTACAGGTTTCTAGATTCACATTTGCTAGAGAGGTTCAGACTCTGGCTAATGACTTTATGAGGCTAGAAATACATGAGAAAGGAGGATTTTTGGCATGTGTGGAGGCAAGATCTTCTTTTCTTGACAAGTAATGGAAAGCATTTTGTTGATGAAAAACTGAGCCGAATTCGAGATATGATATTATCTGGAGAGGCTAAAGAGGATGTGATTAATTAGGAAGGCGTCTTGACTGTTAAGGGGAGAGTATGTGTGCCCCATTTTGATGATCTGGTTCATACTATTCTTGTAGAGGCGCATAGTTCGAGGTATTCTATACGTCCTGGTGCAAACAAGATGCATCGTGATCTTACACAACATTACTAGTGGAGTAGAATAAAGCGTGACATTGCTGATTTTGTTGCACAATGTCCGAATTGTCAGCAGGTAAAGTATGAACATCAATGTCCTGGAGGGACACTTTAGAGAATACCCATTCCTAAATAGATGTGGGAACGAATCGCAATCGATTTCGTGGTTGTTCTTCTGAAGACAATGGGTAAGTTTGATTCCATTTGGGTAATTATTTACAGGTTAACTAAGTCTGCCACTTTATTCCGGTCAGGATAACTTACAATGCAGAGAAGTTAGCCAAACTCTATATCTCTGATATTGTTCGTTTGCATAGAGTTCAACTTTCCATCATATCATATAGAGGAACGCAATTTACTTCTAAGTTTTGGAGGACCTTACATGCTGAATTAGGTACTAGAGTGGCTTATTACAGCATTTCACCCTCAGAGTGATTGTCAGTCTGAGCAAACGATTCATGTACTAGAGATATGCATCGTGCGTGCGTAATAGATTTTGGTGGTCATTTGTATCAATTATTACCCTTAGTATAGTTTTCGTACAACAATAGTTATCACCCGAGTATTGATATGGCCCCATTTCAAGCATTGTATGAGAGGAGATGTAGGTCTCCTATTGGTTGGTTTGATGCATTTGAGGTGAGACCATAAGGTACCGATCTGTTGAGATAACCGTTAGAGAAAGTGAAATGCATTTCTGAGAAGCTCTTAGCAGCACAGAGTAGACATAAGGAGTATGCAGATCGGAAGGTTAGAGACTTGGAGTTTGTGGATAGTGAACAATTCTAACTAAAGGTATCACCCATGAAGAGTGTAATGCGGTTTGGTAAGAGAGGTAGGCTTAGTCCGAGATATATTTCTCCATTTGAAGTTCTGAAGCACGTCAGGGAGGTGGTTTATGAATTGGCCTAACCTCTAGGGTTTTCAGGAGTGAACCGAGTATTTTATATGTGTATCCTGAAAAAATATCATGGTGATGGAAACTACATTATTCATTGGGATTCAGTTCTGCTTGATGAGAATTTATCTTATGAAGAGGAGCCTGGTGCTATTCTAGATAGGGAGGTCCGCAAATTGGGGTCAAAAGAGATTGCATCTACCAAGGTTCAGTGGAAGAATCAGTCAGTTAAAGAGTCCACTTGGGAGGGTGAGACGGATATACATGAAAGATATCCGCACCTTTTTGTCTCTTCAGGTACCCTTCTTCCCTTGTGTTCCTCTTATCGTTGGAGGACGAACGATGGGTAAATTGAAATCTATTGTAACAACTTTTTTTTGATTGTTTCGAACGTTAAAGCTTTTAGTTTCACAAAATACGTTCCGATAGATTTAGGGGATATTTCTGAATATTCGTAACTATAAGTATGAAAATAGTTGGGTAGTTTTTATGATTGAGTTAGTTGGTGGTTAAAGAAGATATATTTGAAATTAATAATGAGTTACTTTTACCAGTTTTATAATTAGTCTTATATAATAGTTAGGGAGTGAATGTTATGTAGAATGATTAAGGGTTTGAGGGGAGAAAACTTACGCCATGCAGCAAACAGAGGCGGCTCTGACTTCTCATGTACGATCTTGGTTGGGCTTCTAAATTTGTTAAGATATGTGGTTGTGTAGTAGTATAAATTAGTAGCTATTCATATTGTTGGCTTCGTGTATAGGTATAAGACAAAAATGTAAGTATAACAATTGGTTTGACTTATAGTTGATAACTAGGAAAAGTTTTTGGGTGAGATATTATTTTAGGATGGTCACTTAGAGTAAAATAATGATGAAAATTCGTTGTTTTTTCAATTATGTTAACTTATAAATTAGGTGCCGTATTTTTAAACATTCGACTTATTTATAAACTTTTCTTATAATTATCATATTAAGACCCAAGTTTGATATATTGGGATAGGTACTTAAATATTGAGTGGATTATATTATATGAAAACTACTAAGGGTGTAGTGATGAAAAAATTATGACTTAACCTTAGACTTGAACTTTGAGAATTAGATAAAATGTAAAATGGCTCTCATGTCAATCATTGGACAATGATTTAGACTATACACTAAAATATTGGAATATGTTAGTTGTCAATTATTCACAGTATTTCAGTAATGTTCGTCCTTAGGTTAATTATTTAGTTATCACATTATAGTTTATGTTTTTATTTACGGAAATAGGTAATTAAGTATTAGATGAATCAAACTATTTAAATTCCATTTAAGTTATGCTAAATCTATAATTATTCTTCTGTTTGAACTTTAGAAAATTTATTATAGAATTAGGAGATATTTTGGTTTTGGCTAAATATAGAAAAAATACTGAGCGTCTATAGGCTCGTTAGCTTACAAATTGTGCATATATACTTGATAGATTGGAAAGGTTCGGATGCATTGAGGAAGGGAAAAACATTGGAGAAGTAGTTTGCTTGGCTTCGATTTTTTGGTGGAGGTAGGTTATGGTTATTTCTATTTGATAGATAAACTCTCAATAGCGATTTATATGTATTGAGTTATATTGTGAAGTTTACCATGCACTTGATTGTGTGGTTGCATATATTTTCTGTGTGGTTTGTAGTTAGCCTAAAATTCTGAGACTGTTGAATTTATAATTTTGAACACTCTCTATTAAAATGACGCCTTAAAAAAAAGAAGGCTTGATGAAATAAATTAATGATATAATTGAACCGTAGTGTCACATTCTGAAACGGTATTATTAGATCAGAGTGTCGCATTCCGACACGGTATTACGGGATCAAAGTGTGACATTCCGACACAATATATGAGGTCTGAGTGTCACGTTCCGACACGATAACATTTAAGAAAAGGAAATCTTTAATTAACTTAATATACTAAATCTTAAAGAACACATTTTCCAAATGAGTATGGAATGGAGGCATGAGCCCTCATAGGTGTGCTTGATATTGTGATTGATTGTGTACCTACTAAGGTGTTGTTTTCACTAGTTCGTGTTGGTTGTTGCTTGCCACATGCTAAGTATTGTAGTTAATTTTATATTATTATTCAATATATATTGGTTTCTATTTTGGGTTGGCCGACGATACCTATTCAATACGTGTTCCTTGTACTGGCCCCTACTTCTATTTCATCGTTGTACTTTTGTGGAGTGCAGCAAGTGTACCATCGACTTCGACTCGCCCTTAGCTCTAGCCAATCTCCAACACATCAGAGTTCAGGATGAGCTTTTATTTCTAGCTTGTGCTGTATTCTCTCATTTATGTCATGATATCCTTAAATTTCGGACATGTATCATTTGATTTACTTATTTCGGTATTGTCATTATTCTTAGACTTAGTATTTTGAGATTAAATGTCCTTGATTTGATGACTTTCAGGTTTTGAGAAATGATACATTAATAAGTTTTGGTGCTTCCGCATAATTTTTGTTTTTCATACTTTAATTGTTCGTATATGTTGGGGTTTAAAATCCTTGGTTCGCCCACCTAGAGGTTAAGTGTGGGTGTCACTCACGACTCATTTTGGGTAGTGACAAGAAAAAAGAAGTCTCATAATTAATCTAACATAATTTAGTTGATGATGTGAACAATTGTCTGGTATGTCATTTGCATACCGAATCTAACATCGTTAGCTTTTTTAGGATAGAATATTCATACAATTGTTAGTATAATTGTGCATTTTAATATTATTTGTGAAATGACAATCCTCTCCACACTTGTAACACCCACTAACTCCTCTACCACCACCACTATACCCATGGCCACAACCACTATACCTCCCACCACCACCGCTATATCAACCATCACCTCCATACCGCCTGCTTCCACCCTAAAAACCTTCACCACCACAATATTTCCACCTAAAAATGTATATAAACCACCACTACCACAGGAAACACTTCCACCACCTCTGCGATCACGGGATCATGTCTTGATAAGGGCACCATCTGGGCCGGCAACATTGATAGCCTTCATATGACCATCATTCCCACATTCCACATCAAGTTCAACCGATTCAGTGACAGTTTAACTATGATAGTCCTTAGATCTTATACTAGATTGATGAACAAAAAGCTCAGCACCACCATAATCCGGAGAAAACTGAATCCCTTTTGGTCACTAAACTACTTCACTCTTCCTTTTTTCTTACGCCAATAATTATACCAACTTACAAAAGAGTTCATTATATTTTTGAATTTTACTTTTTCCTTAAAACATATACACGACCATGATCAAACAGCTCGTGTTCAATGAAAATAATAAAGAGCTCTAACACCTACACTTGATTTTTATTTCCATTTCAAACTAATAATAGTGAACAATATGAATATAAGGTAAAAGCTAATAAAATATGTTTTAAAAATTGATTAAACTGAATTGTATCTATTAAAATGAATAAATTCAAAGGCATATGCATGTTTTTTCTAAATTTATAACAACGTCATGACAATTTTCTGATAGAATTTTCTAATGGAAATCTCACCATATGAACAAATTAAATTAGTATCCAATTAATAATTGTTATATCAAGAATTTAATTTAGTTCGGAGAGTTTTTGTTGGATTCAAATTATTAAGTAGAGCTCAATATAAATTTTATCCAATATGTTTTATCCGTATTAAAAAATAATTTAGGTTTTAAGGGTATAAAAATCAATCAAGATATTAAAACTATATTTGCTGATAAACATTTAACATTTTGAAATTCATGAGTTCATAATAAACTGATTTCTATCCATATAGTTTGCACCGGATATTCTTAAACAAGATTTAATATATAATATATATTCTCACTTTTAAATACTCTTAAATATGTTATTTTATGTTATTTATTTATGTGACACAACACCAAATGAATTCTTGAACTGATTATTGAGAAAACGAATTGAAACACCAGTGCTATTAAAATTGTCTGATATTTTTAATTTTATCAAAATTGGATCATCTGATAAATGATATAGAAGAATTACATTAACCTTTGAACAATTCCTTAACCCTAGTTTCTAAAAAATTAACCCTTGGAGCCATCGCAGATCTCTCTTTTTGTCATCCCTTTCTCCATTTGCCTCAACAAAAGCCTTACATCTTAAGTTTTGAACACACCGACTATAATAGCTAGTATGTAAGAGAACCCGTACCAAGAAGGTAATGCACTGAGTTCAACGGAAGGACTTAATTAAATAATACTAATAAAAGAAAGAGATATATCCGAAGTAAAACAAAAAAAATACAATAGAAGCCCTACTAAAACTTTAAAGTCACGAGTACAAAGCTATCTAATGTAAAAATACAATTCCCAAAATTTGACCCCAACTATCAAACCCCGAGGTTACCCCCTAGACGTAACACGGAATCTAGGATCATGAGCCACCCAAAGCTAATGCTAAGTCTGGCATATCATGAAAATACCGAAATACTTAAGTAAAACATGTACTGTGCGGAAACTACAATGAATGATACCTGAAAATGGGGAAAAACCTAAACGCACTGAATATAAGTGAAATAAATTTTGGTTTGTGATAACTGCAACAACCACTTAACAACTCAAGTTGAGCCAACTAATATGTCTAAAAAGCCTCTAAATGAGTTGAGTTGATTAATGTGCACGTCTATTGTCCTCAAAATATTATGACTCACCTTTGAAGTTGCTTAATGTGCACGGAGAATCGATTTTAAGTGTGATCTAGATGTTGAGTACCTAAACCTATATTAGGAAAGGATGTAGCACATAGTATGAGAAAGTACTTTGAATGTACTGAGCATGCAGGATATATATTCTAAGCTGAGAAATATATATGAGAAGAAAAAAGTTTAACTGAGCAATTACAAAATTTGAGCAAGAATATAATTACTGAAACATAAAAAAAAAGGTTAAGCTCAATGAAGTGACCAAGTACTAATCATGAAGATATCATGATGAACGCTACACCGATATAACTTCTATAAATCCGGTCCAATGCACAAAGAATCTGACTTTGGGAGATACTATTAACCGATACATAAACAACGTGATCTAAAACCATGACCCCGTTTGCCAATCGATAGTTCAAATGATGGACCGTGGTGTACCGTAGTTAATGGCCTTCATCAGCTTTTATGTCAGGGTCATTTTTGTCATTTCTTTATTAATTGAGACACTTAAGCTACGTCCTATGATGCCTAAGATACATCGTTTTACTAATATAAAGAGAAAGAGACCCCAGTTTCTTTCATTAACACGCAACAGTGTTCTTCATGTTTTAGCTCAAAAATGCAAAGGATTTCTCTTTAGATTTCTTCACCAGGGATATGGAATTCCACTAGTGGGTTCCTTTCATCAATTAGGTCCGTATAATTATGTCATTTCCTTGATTCTACAAAGACTGCATAGACCTAGGGTTTGAATTAATCTTAGGAATTTGTTGTGATTTCAGCTGCTATAGAATCCATAGTGCAAGTAAAATGTTTCCTTAGAAATTTTGCATCAGTAGTGTTTTCTCCATACTTATAGTAGAAGGCCAATATCATTAGTGTTTACTAAATTTGTTGTTTCATATTCTGTTTTAATACATAAAAAAATAAATTGAAAGTTCTTTTTTTAAAATATGAGTAAAATTTTCATGTTCTACATGGGAAAAAATGAAATATTTCATAACAAAACACTAATATCGTAAAAAATATGTTATTTAAGAAAATGAATTTAATTTATATACCATGAATTTTATGAGAAATGACACTGAACAGGAAACACTCATTTATTTTTACCATACTCATATTAGTTGATCCTGATATATTTCATTCATATTCAAATAAAATAATTTTTTTACCAATCTAACATCTATCCATTAATGCAAGATATGCCTATTTTAAGAATAAAAAGATTGGATGACAATTCACCAATTAATTTAGTTCCTCTAAAAAACACTCAAAATTTTAATAATGGAGAAAGTTGAAGAAGATATGGTGTTGTCATATGTAGTGCGACTTCAGGGGTTAGAAGATGATCGTCAAGTTCTGAAATTTAATTTCCGCTTTACGTCAATGTATCTTCTATTTTAATATGTAGAATGTCACGTCAAAGTTTTAAAGGGTTTTTAAATGTCTATATCAAACAAATTTTGCTCATGAAGAAGATGATGACATATAAAGATTATTAAACCAAGGATACTCCATCTTTTTCATAAATCCCTCTTTTTTCCTTTTTAATTATTCATTACTTATAATGTTGAAAAAATTATGAGTTTTCACTTATGTTTTGTTTGATCCAAATTTATATCATGATTTTTATAAAAGCAAAATTTTGTAGATGCAAATATATCCAAAGATATATGATCTTTTCTGAAGTTTAATTAGGTGTTGGAACACAAATAAAGTATCACTAATTGGTACAATATGCACTAATTTTTATTTTATTTTTTTAAATAAATGTTCTTTATTCAATTTTACTATTACCAGAAGAAGAAAAAGAACCATTATCACTAAATACCAAAACTGCATTGTAAAAATATTTATGGAAAAAATTGTTAAAACAATACTATTAACTGTATATTTTTTATAACAATTTTCTTAGTTAATTCTTATTTTTCTCATAAAAGCACTAATTTATTATTAACTTTTATAATTGACCCGAAATAATTATTCGTTAATTTTTGCTATTGTTGAAACTAATGTAGTAAATCTATTATTATTTTTTGGTACACTGGAAAAAAAAACCTAAAACGGAAAAAATAAATTCTTATAAGTCAAATTACAAAAAATAAATTCTGATAAGTCAAATTACTTGATTCTCCCAACAGAAAAAGAAGTTATCTTATTGTTGGTGACTTTCCAAAGTAGAAATTCTTCTTTTTTTAAAAAAAAATATAAAGTTTTAGATTTGGAGAAAGATAATATGGAGGAGTGGATTACAAGGTAGGGCCAAACCCTCACTAATAAATTTAAAATTGAGACAGTCAACAAACATAGCTACTATGAATCTCAAACTAACCATTCTTTGTATATTATAATCTTTATTTCTCAAAGAATTTGTAAGATTATTTATAATATCTTTTCGAAAACATATTTTATCCTTCATTTCTATCAAGTGCTTATAATTTTCATTAATAGCAATATGAGAATGAAATTCTATGTCCATATTGTTTTATTATAAATTGTTAGCAAAAGTTTGTAATTTATTGATATAATTAATTATGCTATGTTTAGGTAGGAAAAATATTCGATTTTTTTTAAATAAGAAGCTGAAGAAAGAATAAAGTTAAATGAAGAAAAAAAAGAGATGATAAATCCTAATGACCCAATGGTAAAGATTAATAAAGATTTCAGAAAAATTCTTAATGTGGTAAGATCTGACAATCATTATTGTCTTTTCGAATCTCAGCTTCTCAAAAAGGTCTATAGATTTCAATCTATATATATGTTGTGGTTTCTTATACTTATATTTGTATTTTAATTATAAACTAAAACTTATACAATTAAAAAGAATACTTTCTTTCTTCTAATTCAAGTGATGTTCTTCCCTCTCTATTCTATTATTCAAAAATAATATTTTCTAATTGAAACATGATGAAGTTTTAACGTCTAAACCCCAACATATACCAATAGTTCAACTATAAATAATATAAATAATGCGGAAGCTCCAAAAGATACTAAGCAACCAATTAAATAAGTTTATAAAGTTTAATACTTATCATCCCAAAATCTGATAGTCATCACATCAAGGACATCTAATCTCCAATACTAAGTCTAAGAATATCGAATACACTAAACTAAAAGAATAAAATGGTATGTGTCCGAAAGTATAGGACATCATGTCATGACCGAGAGAATCCAACACGAGCTTGAATGGATAGCTCACCCTGCAACTTGATATGCGGGAGGCTGGCTAGAACTGAGGGAAATCAAAAGTCATAGGTATACTCGCTGCATTTCATAAAAGGAAAACAAAGAAGAAAACAAGTAGGGCTCAGTACGAGGCAACATGTACTGAGTAAGTATTATCGGTCAACCCAAAATAGTAACTAATATACAAAGAATAATAGTATGAACTCAACTATAGCACTTAACATGTGATAAGCAACAAACAACTTGAATGTGACAATAAGTTCTTTTGTGATTTTGAGTTTAGTAATGAGTGCTATTGAGTTTTTAGTAAAGGATATGGTAAAATCTATGAATAGGCGATCAATGATAAGTTAAGATACATGAATTTCTAAAAATCTTCAAGGTATGAGCTAATGTTGATAGATAAGGGAATTTGGTTATATGGTTGAAATCATCGTTCAAGTTCCTTATTTTAAGTCGACATTCATTGAAGTATTAGTCAAGATATGAATTATTAAGGTAATAAATGATTAATCGTGTAGTGTATTGGGTAATTGGAAGAATCTGTGCGTGTTTTGAGTCGTTAAGTTTGTTACTTTAATTGTTAAAGGAGATAAGAACGAGTTTTCCTCGGATTTTTGATTTAGAGTGTGAAGTAAAACGTCATGATTTGTTGGTAAAAGAATGAGATCGGTAAGCGAGTTAGAGAGAAAAAAAATTCTGATATATTAAAGGGTCGAGATATTTAAAATTATGCACCATGAGAAGTTTAGAGAAAAGTAAAAGGAATAAGACCTCTAGTATAAACCCTTGGGGTGAAGTTGAAGGTTGTACTAATTATATTTCTATTTTTATTTTCTATGAGTTTTGATATGACTCTGAGGTGTGAACTAGTTTAGTAGAGAATTACTAGGAATTTGTCATCGACTTTTATGAAGATTGAATTTTGATTTGGGTGACAAACAGTGAGGTATGAAAAATTTAGAATTTTACGTGTGGTTAGGTTGTTTAAGTTGAGATACATGAGTTTAGAATGATGCACGAGGTGAGATATAATTCTACATGGCTATTAGAAATTTAGAGTTGAATTAATACTACTTTATTGATGGGACTCATAGAAAGTTATGATGTGATACATAGATATTTGATGGTGAATAGAGGTTATGAGCTTATAGTATACACAATATTTTGAGTGATCAAAAATTTTCCTAAGTGTTGGCATGAGATATGCGATGACTTAAAATGGTATCTAAAGCATGATATGTGGATGTGGTGTGGAGTTGACTTTGAGTGTGATTTAATAGTTTTATCTCGATGAAAAGGTACTATCAAGTTTGAAATTAGTGCTATTACCTTGTTGAGCCATATATTTTTCATGAAATGCTTAAATAGAAAGAGAGATAGACATAATTTGAACATGTATTTTATAAGAATACTTTGATACTGATGATGGGTTCGGATGATTGATGTGGTTATGATGTTTTGTGAGTATTAAAGTGTTGACTTTAGTGGATGTGTGGTTCGACAAATCAAGTGCGTGCACAATTATAAAAGGGACTAAAGTGGTGATTGTGGAAATCTAGAAAATCAAAAAGACAGAGTTAGTTGAATAAAAATGTTAGAGGTACTATAGAAGGAGTAAATAGAGTTATTCGACCTAGGTTATGTATATTCTTATGTGACAACTACTTCATTATGGACATGGTTTCGAGTATAGTTTCCTTTTTACGTCCTTGTGGGCTTTACTTCTATAGGGAAGTCCGTAATAGGGGATCGGGAGTATCGATTCAGTGATTATCCTCTTGGTAGGGTAGCATCCTTTGTTGGACTTGTTCATTCTTAGTTATGAAAGAGTTAGTGTTGTTTAGGATAGTTGAAGTATACTAGTGATTCAAAAACACCTAACTTTACTTATAATCACTTAAGGGAGAGCTACTATGAAAATTAACATTGTTCCATAGACTTAATTATCTCATCATGGATATCATGTTTTGTCTAGGTGTGATTGAATGCGAGGACCATTGAGTCTAGTTTTGTTATTCTTAAAGTTAGTCTATAATATCTACTAATTTAGAATTTCGATAGAGTTGATTGAGATTTTATATGCTTGGGTATATCACTCGATGGTGGGTACTTGATCATTTCCTCCTTTGAATCAGATGAGTTCGATTCTCGTGAATAATTACTTGACGTCAAAAGATTTTTTTTTATATAACTCAAGCTTCTGGAAAGCTTATGTTGTGAGAATGAAATACTGATAAGATCTATGATTGTTTGTGCGTTATGAGTGTGTGGTGGTTGGTTTGGCTTCACTTCTGATTGGAATCAGTATTGATACATTATGTGGTTATGTGAAAAAGAT
The DNA here is from genome assembly GCF_001406875.1 of Solanum pennellii. Lineage (NCBI taxonomy): Eukaryota > Viridiplantae > Streptophyta > Magnoliopsida > Solanales > Solanaceae > Solanum > Solanum pennellii. The sequence goes on along the minus strand of NC_028637.1, from coordinate 28,790,078 downwards.
TCCACCTAATAGTTGTATCAAGGTCCTTGAGAACATGTTGCATATGTGTGTACAATTAGCTTCGATGACTATTGAGAATACATTAGTTATTAGTTGAGTTTACATACAACAATAACTCCCACTTGAATAGTGATATGACCCTATTTGAGACATGTTTTAAAAGGAGATATAGCTCCTCCGTTGGTTGGGTTGATGCATTTGAGGTAAGACCATGAAAGACAGAGCATGATATGCACAAAGGATATTCTCATATTTTTGTCGATTCTTGCACCATTTTTTTTACTCTCACCTTTCTTGTTGATCGTTCAAGGACGAACGATGGGTAAATTGGTATCTATTGTAACGACTCTTTTGGTCGTTTTAAGTACTAGAGCTTTTTATTTCATAAATATTTTTCTCGATAGATTTTGAATGGGTGTTTTGGACTATTCATAATTATAACTATGAAATTAATGAGGTAGTTTTACTAATTTATTTAGTTAGTGGTTAAGAAAATAATATTAGAATAAATAGTGGGTCACTTTTACCACTTTTATAATTAATTACATAATATTTAGGGTAGAAAATAACCTGTAGAATAAAAGAAAAATCGAAGAGTTGGACAGACATAGCAAAAAGGTTGAAGCGGCGGTTTCAGGTATTTCAAAAAATTTCTTTACCTTGCAATAAATATGAATAAATGATAAGGTAGGTAAATTATAATGTGTTGGTATGATGATCGTTGTGTTAGAATGTGAAAATTGAAACAAGCACTGATTGTTGTCGGCGTTAATCGGTGATGTCGTACGTTCTGGAAATTGAAGGCTTAATGGTTGATTTAAGGGTTAACTTATTATTATTATTATATGATAAAAAGGGAGCTTATATGGTCTTTTGTATGCAGTTTATAGGAAATTGTTTTCACGTGAACGTTGATAGAAAAGTAAGGTCAAACATTGCTGACCAATGAGAGTTATCGTGGGTTTATTAATTTGATATATAAACATTAGAATTGGAATTGGTTGGTGAGGGTGTAAGTGTTTTGACATATTTTGTCCTCTGTTTCTGTAGTTAAGGTTACTGCTGGCACAATTCAAAGTATAACTATTCAATATTCTATAGTCGTTTGATTCAAGTTTATATATGGAGATAGGTAATTAAGTATTAGGTTTATCGAATTATTTAATTTTCATTAATGTTATATTAATTGGAGGAATTAAGACTTACTCTTAGATTTGAATCTTATGAAATTGATCATATAATTAGGTGAATTGATGGGTATAGGTTGGACGAAGAATAATCTGAGTGTTTATGGGATTGTCAAGTTACACCTTATGTATATATATATACTTGATAGATTGCAAGAGTTCGGAGGCAATAAGGAAAGAAAAAGAGTTGGAGAAGTAGTTGCTTGACTTCGGTTCTTCGGTGGGGGGAGGTTATGGTTTATGCTATTCGATAGTAAACTCTTAATAGTGACTGATATGCATTGAATTATATTGTGAAGTTTTCTATGTACTTGATTGTGTGATTGTGTGGCTTGGTCGTGTGTTTTGTAATTGGTCTGAAATCCCGAGACTGTGAAATGTATAATCTTAAACCATCTCTATCGAAGTAATGCCTTGAATAAAGAAGGTTCGATGAAATATTATTAACGAATGAAAAAGTGGTGATATTAAATGATAAATTAATGGTATTATTGGATCGGAGTGTCACGTTCCGACACGGTATTTTTGGATCGGAGTGTCACGTTCCGACACGGTATTTTTGGATCAGAGTGTCACGTTCCGACACGGTATTTTTAGATCGGAGTGTCACGTTCCGACACGATAATATTAAAGGAAAACTATGTTGAATTAATGGAAGATACTCAATCTCAAAGAACTCAACTCCCAAAATGGTTTGGTTTGGAGGCATGAGTCCTCATGTGTGATCTTGATACCGTTGACTTAATACGTGCTTACTTTATTGTTATTGACACTTGTTCATGTTGTTTGTTGCTTATCACATGTTAAGTGCTATAGTTGAGTTCATACTATTATTCTTTGTATATTAGTTACTATTTTGGGTTGACCGATGATACTTACTCAGTACATGTTGCCTCGTACTGAGCCCTACTTGTTTTCTTCTTTGTTTTCCTTTTATGAAATGGAACGAGTATACCTATGACTTCTGATTTCCCTCAGTTCTAGCCAGCCTCCCGCATATCAAGTTCCAGGGTGAGCTATCCATTCAAGCTCGTGTTGGATTCTCTCGGTCATGACATGATTTCCTATACTTTCGGACACATACCATTTTATTCTTTTAGTTTAGTGTATTCGATATTCTTAAACTTAGTATTGGAGATTAGATGTCCTTGATGTGATGACTATCAGATTTTGGGATGATAAGTATTAAACTTTAGAAACATAGTTAAATTGGTTGCTTAGTATCTTTTGGAGCTTCCGCATTATATATATTATTTATAGTTGAACTATTGGTATATGTTGGGGTTTAGATGTGTTGGTTCGCCCACCTAAGGAGGTAAGTGTGGGTGCCACTCACGACTCGTTTTGGGTCGTGACATGTTCTTCCCTCTCTATTCTATTATTCAAAAATAATATTTTCTAATTGAAACATGATGAAGTTTTAACATCATATATTTCATCTTTCAAAGACATGTTTACTTTGACTCTACGTGGAACACATAATTCTAAAATTTGATGTCTTAAATATGTTGTAATATTTGTGTAACTATAAAACTTCTCACTAATGATAAAATAAAAAAATTTTATAGCTTGATTATTTTCAAATATATATAGATGTCATATTTTTTTATAGATTAATATCAAAATAATATTACATAAAATTTGAAAGAAAGGAGTATCTACCATGTTATTTAAAAGTTTTTTTTCTTTTTAAACTCATTATTGTGAGGTCAAATTTACAGTATAAGGATCATAAAACATGTATTGAATATTCGTTATAAGTGCTAATATCTATATTTCTTTCAAGAAGATTTATATTATACTGAACAAATTAAACAACATGTGTTTTTATACATTATTCGAATAATTTTAGAACAAGATAGGTTTTTCGAACTTGGAAAATGTCAATTTCATTAAAGACATCTCACAGATTTTTAGCAACGTCATTGTTTATTACCTAAATGAAACTCTTCAACATATTGTCTCGCCTGAACTCAAAGTCATTATGTTCAGAAACCCTAATTTTATCGTGAAATTTTGTGTGGATTAGCAGCAATTGCAGAACTTGGTATATTATGCACATAACTAAAATCAAGAAACTGAGTCGTTGGTGAGGAGGAGTACGAGAGTGAGAAATAAGGCTTGCGAATTCAAGAACGACCTGTATATTGATTGCAAAGGGAAACACCGAAGAATGACAACGAAAACATAAGAATATTTTTGAATTAATTAGTGAAGCTCACTAGAAGATTGTCAAATTGATAGGTTGTTTTTAAGTTCATTAAATTTCTGTTGTTTTACAGTTCGGGTAATTCATAGTTTATTGTCAATGCAGATTGGATACCATAATTAATCTGTTAACCTTATCATATGCCTTTTTTCCTCAAGATTTTTTGTTTTGAAGAAAAAAAAGTCTCATAATTTAATTAACATAATTTAGTTGATGATGTGAACAATTCTTTGGTATGTGATTCGCATCAACTTCTTTAGTTTTTTTTAGGAAAAAAGTATTCATAAAATTGTTAGTATATTTGTGCATTTTAATATTATTTCATTTTAAAAATGTCACCTATCCTATCACCCTCTACTGCTGACTCTTCCTAGGAAAACGTTAATAGAACATTGTAGTAATTGTCTTTATTTAGTGACGGAACGTGGTAAGTCATGACTATAATTTCTCATTGAAACTCCATTATATCACACATATTTTATCTTTTTATGTTTTGTAATAAGATAAAGCACAATTCCCCCTTAGAATATGACCAAAATCTCAAAGACACACCTAAACTTAACAAGGGTCCTATTACCCTCTCCCTCCCCTCCCAAACTCAATTTTTTCATATTTTTGTGCACCTTTTGTGCTGGCGTGGCAAGTTCAACCAACCAAGTAAGTTGTGTTTGTACACTGGCCTGCTAGTGTGTGTGTATATATGTA
>NC_028637.1:28773659-28785845 GCF_001406875.1 Solanum pennellii | reverse complement strand
ACACACATACATATATATATATATATATATATATATATATATATATATATATGTATATGTATGTATGTATGTATATATATATATATATATATGTATGTATGTATATATATATATTTATAAATTGATATGACTAAAAACAATATTACTAAAAAATATTATTATTTTCTTTATCTTGTGTTTGAATTAAGTTAATACACTTTTTTACCTTATACCGAAACTTCTATTCTTTACTTGATTCATTGTTTTTCTATTGATTTTATTTTTCGTTTTTATTTCATTTTCATTTTATTTAAATTGATATGACTAAAAACAATATTACTAAAAAATATTATTATTTTCTTTATCTTATGTTTGAATTAAGTTAATACACTTTTTTACCATATACCGAAACTTCTATTCTTTACTTGATTCATTGTTTTTCTATTGATTTTATTTTTCGTTTTTATTTCATTTTCATTTTATTTGAAATCTAATTCAAAGTGTGTAGTATTTAAAATAATTAAATATAGAACTGATATCTAAATAAATGAAGAAAACCATATCAAACATCAAACAATAAAATGTTAAAACTAAAGGACACTTTTAAATTATTTATTTTTTTAAAAAAATTAATCATTTTGAAATATTTGTAAGTAAAAAGATAAAAAAAAATTCATTTTTAAAAAATTTAAGTGAGAAAAAAATGAAAATAAAAATTTTGTAAAGAGAGAAATAAAATTAATTAAGTGTATATAAGTTTTATATCTATCGATCTATCTAACTATATCTATATTACCTTAAAATCATGAACTCGCTAACTTGAATGTTAAAATACTAAAATACCCCCAAATTAAAACACTATACTTAGGATATATATTACATAATTAATATTATATTTATTTATGCTATATTATATTAAAAGCATACACTTTTTTACATTACTGGGAAGTGACTCTTCCGAAAGGTTCTGAATTTTTTATAGAGTTGTGAATTTTTCGATGATTCACATATTCGAAAAGTTGTGATTTTTCTGAAGGGTTGTGACTTCTCAGAAAAGATACGATAAAACCTTTTCAAAATATGCTTTCATGTTTTTAAATAGAGGGGGTTTCTCACACTTTTAAACTCCAAAAAACTGTAAGTTTTGGGGGGATAATTCACAAGTACCCCCTTAACCTATGCCCGAATTCCCAGAGGCACACTTAAACTATAATAAGGTCCTATTACCCCCCCCCCCCCAAACTTATTTTTTAAATAATTTTACTGTCACGACCCAAAAATAGGTGTGATGGCACTTGTCTTATCCCACCAAGACAAGTCAGCCTAAAACCCAATATCTAACAAAGTGCAGAAGTAAATGACAATCCAACAACAAATCTATTATGAAACCAGGTCATATTAATTCAATTCCGAAAACCAGGTTGTCACGTGCACAAGCCTCTAATATAAATATTAGAATTGAAATAAAATAGAAGTCTAAAATGAAGTTGTCTTTCAAGTAAAAACAAAGTCATAAACTGGAGTAGGAAAGTTCGCTGAGATGACAAGCAGCTACCTCACAACCCTCCAAAAGATGCCTCGGAAACGAAAAGAATGACAGGTATCAGGAAGATCCGGGCTCGTAACCTACAAAAATTTGTAGAAGCAAGGGGTGAGTACCAAACCACGCGGTACCCAACAAGAAAACCTCTAAACACAAGTTAAGTGAACAAAATAGGGTACTCCTTACGCCCTATCTAAACCTCCACGCTACAGCCTAAAAGTTCACAGTTTACCAAACACACAACTCAATAACCACACTCTATCAGTTTACACATTCTCAATGACAATTCAATATTCAAAAGTCACAAGCTTCACAGAGAAACAATCACAAGATCAGCAAGACACGTGTTCAAGTTCATCAATTATAAAATGTGCAATGCCATGAGATGCAATGTCAAATATAGTGATGCATGTCTTTCTTAACGATACACACCCGCTGTCTCTCAGTTCGGGACCCATGGGGGACATATCTGTCCATGTATGTTTCGCGGAGCACGACACGACCCTCGATAAAAGTAACCTTCGCGGCGCGCGATACGTCCCTCGAAATATAATATCCATCGTGGCGCACTATACGACCCTCGAAATGGTACATCCTCTTACCACAACAATGTCTCAGATACAATGCAAATGACATTCTCAAATGAAAATGAGGAGATAACCATTTTGATAACAAAGCGCAATTTACTACAGGAATACAACACCAACAAATAAGCAACAAGTCTCCAAGTCATTCTCAACACTACACAAGGTAATGCACGAATTTCATACGCTTAACAAGGGTTTAGAAATCCACTTTCCTCAAATAGTAGAACAATCACTACGGAACTTGAGTCTTCCCTTTTTGTTGAACTTCCAACTCAAAACAATCTATTCAAATAATTGTCCATAATAAGATTTCAAGACGAAAAATATCCACATTACTTTGTGTCTAGTCTACACTCTAAACTCACTCAAAAACATACTTGAGTATACAATCAAGTTCCTAATGTTAAGGTCAATTGATATTTCAATTATCAAAATTCCAAGTTTCAAGCCTAGGGTCAAGTTTTATTTTTTTCAATGTCATAAATTTAACATTTAGTTACCTATACCAATATATTAAAGTTTTACTCATAATACGATAATATATAATAATAAGAAAACTAATAATAATTTTAAAAGTTTTACAATCTGTAACGCTCAACCTAATCAACATACAATGACATACTGTATCCCTATAATCCCTAAATTCTTATTTCTACGGATTAATTCTAAAAAGGCAATGATTGCCCAATTATCACTACATTAATGGCAAACCAAAATTGGTAAAAAGTTAAGTGTAAAAAGAAAGGGGTATATGACACCTATCTAATCTACAAACTTACCAAGCAAATCATTCCTCTCCCATTTAATATAATATTATTTCCAGGCATGTATATATATGTAGAAATTATTGAAGAACATGCAGGTTTGATGCAAGTACCTGAAGCAGTTCGCAAGATGCCGAAACCCTGATTCGTTCCTTTTTCCCCCTTTTACTTCTTATCTCAATTAATTTTGTATTAAAAGTGATAAATTTTACTCACTTATTTTTATTAAATATAGGCTAAAGGGTATAGAGTCTTAAATAAATTATCACTTTAGCCCATAAACTATCGATTAATTAACTTAAGTTAAACAAATATTCAAATATTCTAAATAAGAGCTTTTGGGTCATTACATTATCCACCACTAAAAATCATGTTCGTCCTCGAACATAGAGTAAAAGTAATTACCTGAAGCTTCAAAAAGTTAAGGATATCTTGCACGCATGTCAGACTCTGTCTCCCAAGTTGCTTCTCTTACTGAACGGTGCTTCCATTGCACCTTTACTGAAACAAGCTCCTTGGTCCTAAGCTTTTGGATTTGCCTATCCAATATAGCTATAGGCTCCTCCTCATATGTCATGTCTGGACCCAGCTCCACAGAATCGAGTGAAATCACATGAGATTCATCCGAAATATACTTCTGAAGCATAGACACATGGAAAACAGGATGAACTGCCGACAAACTAGGTGGCAAGGCAAACTTATAGGCCACCTCTCCAACTCGGCTCAAAATCTCAAAAGGTCCAATGAACCTAGGGCTAAGCTTGCCCTTCTTTCCAAACCTCATCACACCCTTCATGGGTGATACTCGGAGCCAAACATGATCACCCTCCATAAACACTAAGGCTCGAACTCTCTGGTCTGCATAACTCTTTTGTCGACTCTGAGCTGTCAATAATCTATACTGAATCATACGAACTTGCTCCATAGCATCTCTAAGCAAGTCTGTATCCAAAGAGTCCATCTCCGCCGAATCAAACCAGCCAATCGGAGACCTACACCGTCTTCCATACAACGCCTCAAATGGGGCCATCTGCACACTAAAGTGATAACTGTTATTATAGGCAAACTCCGCTAAGGGTAAATGTCGATCCCATCTATCTCCGAAATCGATCACACACGCTCAGAGCATATTTTCCAACACATGAATAGTCCGCTCAGACTGACAATCAGTCTGAGGGTGAAAGGCTGTACTCATATCTAACTGAGTACCCAGACCATGTTGTAATGCCTTCCAGAAGTGAGAAGTAAATAGTGAACCTCGATCTGATATGATAGAAATAGGAACTCCATGTAGTCGCACAATCTGACTGATATATAGCTCGGCTAACTTTTCTGCCATATACTTCACCCGAACCGGAATGAAGTGGACAGACTTGGTCAGATTATAAACAACAACCAAAATAGAGTCATAACCACCCACGGTGGTAGGCAAACCCACAACAAAGTCCATGATAATCCGCTCCCACTTCAAAGTATGAATAGGCATCCTCTGAGATACACCCTCGGGCCGCTGGTGCTCACACTTGACCTGCTGGCAAGTCAAACACCTCGAAAAAAAGTCTTAAATATCCCTGTTCATCCCACACCACCAGTAATGTTGACTCAGCTCATGATACATCTTCGCCGATCCCGGGTGGATGGAATACCGAGAACAATGGGCCTCCTCAAGAATCAATCAAATAAAATCGCTTGTCTTAGGCACACAAATCCTGCCTCCGATCCGTAAGACACCATCAGAATCAAAGACAGCCTCCTTAGGTTCCCCACTCAATACTTTGTCTCGAATGAGACATAATTTTTCATCATCAAACTGGTGTGCACGGATTTGCTCGACTAAAGAATAACGAGCCTCAATAAAAGCAATCATCCCATTACTCTCTTCTGAAATCTGCAAGCGGACAAGATTGTTAGCTAATATCTGCACATCTCTAGACAATGGTCTCTCCTCAATACTAAGCGCTGCAAGACTCCCCATGCTAGGAGTCTTCCCACTTAGAGCATGGGCCACAACATTGGCCTTTCCTGGATGATACAGAATGGTCACATCATAGTCCTTCACCAACTCAAGCCATCTCTTTTGCCTCAAGTTCAAATCCCTCTGGCTAAAGACATAATAAAGACTCCGATGATCAGTGAAGATCTCACAATGTACCCCATACAAATAATGACGCCATAACTTAAGTACAAATACCACAGCCGCCAACTTCAAATCATGAGTAGGGTAGTTCTTCTCATGGGGTTTCAACTTCCTAGAAGCATAATCAATCACTTTCCCCTTCTGCATCAACACACCACCCAAACCAACTCCTGAAGCATCACAATACACAGTAAAGTCTACACCTTCCTCAGGTAGAGTCAACACAGGAGCAAAAGTCAACAAAGTCTTGAGCTTTTGAAAGCTCTCTTCACACTCATCAGACCACTGGAAACCCACATCCTGTCGAGTCAATCTAGTCAATGGAGCTGCAATAGTAGAGAAGCTCTGAACAAATCGTCGATAATAGCCTACCAATCCCACAAAACTCCTAATCTCAGAAGGTGAAGTAGGTCGCGTCCAGCCTCTAACTGCCTCAATCTTGGTTGGATATACTCTAATACCCTCCTTGGACACCACGTGTCCCAAGAATGTCACAGAAGTAAGCCAGAACTCACACTTTGAGAACTTGGCATACAACTTCTCTTCTCTCAACCTCTGAAGTACAATCCTCAGGTGTCGAACATGGTCCTCCTCAGTCTTGGAGTAAACCAATATGTCATCGATGGAAACAATCACAAAAGAATCAAGGTATGGTCGAAACACCCCATTCATCATCTCCATGAATGTTGCAGGGGCATTAGTCAATCCGAAGGACATCACTAGAAACTCATAATGCCCATACCGGGTCCGAAAAGCTGTCTTAGGGATATCTGATGCCCTTATCTTCAACTGATGATACCCAGACCTCAAATCAATCTTAGAGAGCAATGATGCTCCCTGTAATTGATCAAATAAGTCACCAATACGCAAAAGAGGATACTTATTCTTCATTTTTACTTTGTTCAACTGTCTGTAATCAATACACATCCTCATAGTCCCATCCTTTTTCTTCACAAACATTACAGGGGCACCTCAAGGTGATACACTAGGGCGAATAAAACCCTTACTCAATAAATCCTGCAACTGATCATTCAACTCTGCTGGGGCCATACGATATAGAGGTATAGAAATACGCTTAGTGCCCGGCTCCAAATCAATAGCAAAATCTATATCCCTATCGGGAGGAACACCTGGAAAATCAGAAGGAAATACATCGAGAAACTCCTCAACTACAGGAACAGAGTCCATGGGAGGTTATTCAACACTAGTATCCCGAATAAACGCTACGTAAGACAAACACCCCCTCTCCACCATTCTCTGAGCACGAATAAAAGAGATAACCTTGTATGGATAAGAGCCAGTAACACTCTTCCACCTAACCCTCGGAACACCAGGCATTGCTAAAGTCACAGTCTTAGCATTACAATCAAGGACAACGTGATAGGAGAAAGCCAATCCATACCCAAGATAACATCAAAGTCTACCATCGCCAGAATGATTAAGTCTACCCAAGTGTCATACCCAGCCAAAGAACAAGACAGGATCGATACACTCGATCCACCACTAAGGGTTTGCCTATGGGTGTAGAAACACGAATAGGTATAGTCATGCTATCACATATCGTATCAAATTCAACAGCAAAATACGTAGACACATAAGAGAATGTAGAACCTGGATCAAACAACACAGACGCAGGTCGATGGCATACTGGGATGATACCCTGTAATAACAGCATCAGAGGTCTCCGCCTTAGGTCTCCCCGGGAAAGCATAGAAGTGGCCTCCTCGTCTACCTCCAGCCTGGGTGGTACCTCTACCCCCACTCTGCTGAGCTGCAACACCACTACTAGAAACTCTATCACCTCTACCCGACTGAACTCTGCCACGACCTCTACCCTGTGGTGCTAGTGGTCTAGTATGGAATGAAGAATTAGGTCGAGGCCCACCACGACCTCTTTGGTACATTGCCGCATTAGATGATCGGGATCTCCACAAGTAAAACAAAATCTCTGACCTGGGAAATGCTGTGTGGACCCTGAAAACCCACTATAATTGCCTCGCCCTATAGGTCGCTACTGTGAACCGTACGAGCCCTGACCCGGGCTATAAGAACCCCTAGATGTCTGGCCACCCTCAAATGGCGGCATAGATGCATGAATAGGTCCCCGCTGCTGAAAAGAACCACGCACTCTCTGTGATCCCCCTACCTCCAGATGAGGCACCATGAAACTGACTTGATATACGGGCCCTTTTCGTGTCCCCAAACTCCTCTCTCTCCATCAATTCTGCCTCTTTGCCGGCGCTCACAATGGACTGGAAAGAAGCCCCCTCCCTAGATGTCCGAAACATAGCTGACCTGAAAGAGAAAGTCGATCCCCTCACAAATCTGCGGATCCTCTCTGACTCATTTGGAATAATGGCCAACGCATGCCTAGACAACTGGCAAAATGCGTCTCATACTCTCTAACCGATATACCATCCTGTCTCAGACTCTCAAACCTCAAGCGATTCTCCTCTCTCACGCTCCATGGGATAAAACGATCTTGGAATGCATTAGCAAACTGCTCCCAAGTCACTGGAGGAGATCCAACTGGCAAACCTCCCGAATAAGTCCTCCACCAGTCTCTCGCTGGTCCACGAAGCTGGAGTGTAGCATATCAAACCCCGTGTGACTCAGCTAATCCAACCACCTTTAGTAACTCTCAATAGGTAGTTAGAAACTCATGAGCATCCTCGCTCTTCCCAGCCTGAAACTGAGGTGGGTCCATCTTTCAAAATCTCTGATACCTACGCTGCTCATCCTCTTTCAGAACAACCACCGGTGCAATTTAACCCCCAACTGCTAGTGCAACATCATTCTGAACCGCGGGATCTACTGGTAGTTGCCCCACCGCATCATGAACAACTGGACCTTGCTGCTGCTCTTGGGTCTAAGCCCTATCTCTAGTACGAGAGTCATGTGGTGTGGTAGTCGTACCACCACCCTGAAAAAAGCCCTCTAGCACACTTAACACCCTCAATAGTGTATCCTGAAGCAAGGGTGTGACTACAGGATCTGGAGGAACCCGGTCATCTCTGCCATCAATCTGAGGTTCTGTAGAGACCTCTCTAGCACGAGCTCTCTTTGGTGCTGCTCCACGTCCACGACCTCTGGCTACTGTTGTACTACTAGCACGACCTCTAGCTCGAGATCTACCCCTACCTCTAGCTGGGGCCTCAACAACTGCCTCGGGAAGAGCCTCCCCTCTACCACCAGTAACATTAGTTTTAGTCCTCGTCATCTGTCAAAAGACTATACAACAACTCAGTACTAAATAAGGTGACTACGCACGATGAGAAAGAATGAACAAAAGAAAGTTTCCTAGTAATCTTTATAGCCTCTTAGAGATGAGTACAGACGTCTCCGTACTGATCCTTGAGACTCTACATAGACTCGGCTTGTATAGACGTGAGACCTATTAACCTGGGGCTCTGATACCATTTTGTTATGACCCAAAAATAGGTGTAATGGCACTTGTCTTATCCCACCAAGACAAGCCAGCCTAAAACCCAATATCTAACGAAGTGCAGAAGTAAATGACAATCCAACAACAATTTCTATTATGAAACCAGGTCATATTAATTCAATTCCCAAAACCAGGTTGTCACGTGCACAAGCATTTAATATAAATATTAGAATTGAAATAAAATAGAAGTCTAAAATGAAGTTGTCTTTCAAGTAAAAACAAAGTCATAAACTGGAGTAGGAAAGTACGCTGAGATGATAAGCAGCTACCTCACAACCCTCCACACGATGCCTTGGAAACAAAAAGAATGACAGGTATCACGAAGATCCGGGCTCGTAACCTACAAAAATTTGTAGAAGCAAAGGGTGAGTACCAAACCACGCGATACCCAACAAGAAAACCTCAAAACACAAGTTAAGTGAACAAAATACGGGTACTCCTTACACCCTATCTAAACCTCCAAGCTACAGCCTAACAGTTTACAGTTTACCAAACACACAACTCGATAACCACACTTTATCAGTTTACTCATTCTCAATAACAATTCAATATTTAACAGTCACAAGCTTCACAGAGAAACAATCATAAGATCAGCAAAACACGTGTTCAAGTTCATTAATAATAAAATGTGCAATGCCATGAGATGCAATGTCAAATATAGTGCTGCATGTCTTTCTTAACGATACACACCCGCTATCTCTCAGTCCGGGACCCATGGAGGACATATCTGTCCATGTATCTGTCGCCGCACACGACACGACCTTCGATAAAAGTAACCTTCGCGGCGTGCAATACGTCCCTCGAAATATAATATCCATAGCGGAGCGCGATACGACCCTCGAAATTGTACATTCTCTTACCACAACCATGTCTCAGATACAATGCAAATGACATGCTCAAATGAAAATGAGGAGATAACCATTTTTATAACAAAGCGCAATTTACTACAAGGAATACAACACCAACAAATAAGCAACAAGTCTCCAAGTCATTCTCAACACTACACAAGGTAATACACGAATTTCATACGCTTAACAAGGGTTTAGAAATCCACTTACCTCAAATAATAGAACAATCACTTCGGAACTTGAGTCTTCCTTTTTTGTTGAACTTCCAAATCAAAACAATCTATTCAAATAAGTGTCCATAATAAGATTTCAAGACGAAAAATATCCATATTACTTCGTGTCTAGTCTAGACTCTAAACTCACTCAAAATCTTACTCGAGTATACAATCAAGTTCCTAATGTTAAGGTCAATTGATATTTCAATTATCAAAATTCCAAGTTTCAAGCCTAGGGTCAAGTTTTATTTTTTTCAATGTTATAAATTTAACATTTAATTACCTATACCAATATATTAAAGTTTGACTCATAATACGATGATATATAATAATAAGAAAACTAATAATAATTTTAAAAATTTTACAATCTGTACCGCTCCACCTAATAAACATACAATGACATACTGTATCCCTATAATCCCTAAATTCTGATTTTCTAAGGATTAATTCTAAAAAGTCAATGATTTCCCAATCATCACTACATTAATGGCAAACCAAAATTGGTACAAAGTTAAGTGTAAAAAGAAAGGGGTATATGACACCTATCTAATCTACAATATGTATAAATTATTGAAGAACATGCAGGTTTGATGCAAGTACCTGAAGCAGTTCGCAAGATGCCGAAACCCTGATTCGTTCCTTTTTCCCCCTTTTACTTCTTATCTCAATTAATTGTGTATTAAAAGTGATAAATTTTACTCACTTATTTTTATTACATATAGGCTAAAGGGTATAGGGTCTTAAATAAATTATCACTTTAGCCCATAAACAATCGAGTAATTAACTTAAGTTAAACAAATATTCAAAAATTCTAAAGAGGAGCTTTTGGGTCATTACATTTCTACCCCTCTTAGGTGTACCAGGCACTATCTTGTGGGCCCAATTCTGGTTGACTCTTTCTTTTTCAAGTTAGTGTCACGTAGGCCGAAAAGGGGTATAAAATTATTTATATATTAACTACCGGGGGGTAATAGGACCTTATTATAGTATAAGTGTGTCTCTGTGTTTTCGAACATACGTTGAGGGGGTACTTGTGCATTTTACCATTTTTTGGTTTTCTATTCTTCTTCTTTAAATAAGGAAGATTGTCAGAGTTTTTCAATCATTCCATTGCAATATTTTTTTGTGGGTAAAATAGATAGATCAACAAAAGTTGATTCGACAAGGCAAATTACATAACTCAACCTCAAATTAAAAGATTATCTTAATAATTCATATTTACTCATTTTCGTAGCAATAAAATATACTTTTGTAGCAACTTCCGCTTGATAAAAAGACCAATGATTTCTGTTGCAAAAACAACAAATTAGTATTAAAAACCTAAAAAGTCTCAAAATGTGGGGGAAAATGTACTTGATCAAAAACTTATTTCAAGAGTCCAAACTATATTTAGTAAATACTCTTTCCTTTCCAATTTATTTAGTGTATTTTTACTTTTTTCAGTTTAATATACAATGTTATTTTTTCTTTGAGTGCGATACATCATTTTAAGACCATAAATTGAAAAGAATTTTTAATACATTCAACTTATGATCCTTAATTTGAAATTCTTCTTTATTTTGTAAAATTTCATGTAAAATTAAAATTAGACCAATATATATATATANATTTTATATTGTATTATATTTATTTGTGTGTATTATACTATATTATATTAATATAGTATAATAATATAATATACTACCAAAGAGTTATGACTTTTCATATGAGTTGTGACTTTTCTGATTGGTTTTCCGATTTCTAAAGGGTTGTGACGTCTTTCTTGATAAGGTGCAGTACGTAGTTTTTCACATACTACCCTTTGTTGGCTTTAAAAAGAGGGGTTTCGTCAAATTTTTTAACTACATTTTTTTAAAAAAATATTCATTATTTTTGTTTATCTTCTTCTTAAAAGATCCTATTTAGTATATCTTCTATATCTTATGATGGAACAATACGCACATGTTATTACTGCAAATTTTAACTATAAATGATTGGGTTTCCTCACATTTTAAACAACATTTTAAATTTTTTTTCTTCTTTTCTTAAAACCTCATGATTGATTTATAGACGTGGAAAATATCAAAGATTAGTGAAATTAGTATATTCCATAACATAAATGTTAAATTAATCTTATGTTCCAACTAAAAACATCAAATTCAGTTTATCTTCAATATTTTATAATAATATTTATATCATATAATATTATATTTAAAGTAAGAACACTAAAAGGGGTAGAATATTACTTACAAAATATATTCTGGGGGGTCATAGGACATTAGTATAGTATAAGTGTGTCTCTGTGATTTTGAGTATAGGTTGAGAGGGCACTTGTGCATTTTCCCACGATAAAATAATAACATAGTACCACACTAAACAGAAGGGAGGAGAAAGTATATTGAAAATATGTAATTATGAGTTATTAAGAGCGACAATTTTTTTATTTTAATAATGTTAAATTTATATTTAAAAATATCGTGCTACCTTGTTTGACATTCACATGCAATGCACGTGCGTCAAAACTAGTAATCAATAAATATGTGTACTAACTAATTATAAAATTACTAATTAATGAATGACATTTGTCCAATTTGGGCACTCATCACTTGTCTTCAAGTGTGTGTGCACAATCTCTATCCCAATGTTAACTTATGTAGTATATTTATTCTATTTTAAATTATTTGGGGGG
>NC_028637.1:28749220-28773455 GCF_001406875.1 Solanum pennellii | reverse complement strand
GGGGGGGGAGGAGGGGGGAGTAATAAGACATAGTTTAATTTATGTGTGTCTTTGAAATTTTGGTCATATTCCACAGGGGGTATTTGCGCCTTATCCCTATTATAATTATGTAAACTCTAGGCCATTTATCTACCATATTTATTAGCCCATAATCTTTCTATTTATTGCAAAGAAGAATTTCTCCCCAATAAATAGTGATGGTCTTGCTCTATAATTAGTAGAACATTGAGAATAATTTTCTTTTGCTTAGTAACTAAACCTGGTCAGCCATGGCCATAACTTCTCATTGGAACTCCATTATTTTATCTTACTTATATTTTTTAATTCATGTAATCTCTATCTAACAACCCACAAGTACCCCTAGAAGTTAGGGAGAACCCTTGGTTCATCACTAGGCGTACTTGACCTTTGGGGTCTTGTACAATCCCTTTAACTATCGTTAATTCGTTCATTACATAAGACATGAAAAGTTGTGCGGCATTAAATATACTAAGTATGGCATATGCAAAAACATGCCAAAAGGGATATTTTAGTAATATAACATTTTCATGCTAATTAAGTAAAACATTTATGAATATAGAAGTAAAACTACATAAAAATCATCATTTAACAATTAGAGAAAGATTTCCATAATTTTAACACAAAAAGACCATTTTACAATAAGATTTCAAAATATTATAGTGAACTTTTTTTAACATTGCAGTGAATTGTTTTATTCCAAAAACAGTGAACTCCAAAGCCAAACCAAGAGGAAATGAACTCATTTTCGCAGGAGTTTCTCTAGATAAGGTTATCCTAAGACTCACTAAGGTAAGATATGACGAAAATTCACACACCTCCTTCAATACATACCTTACTGATCCCCAAGACTACCCTTCTAGTCATACTCACCCTGGGAGAACAAGCCCCACTCAATGACAAGACAGTAGAAGAACATTCAAAGAACACACCAAGACTTCCCTTTCGAAATGCCAACTTAGTGCAATGAGTAGATAGAGTCTGATTCCACCACCTACCCTAAGTAGTACACTCTTTTAGAAGACTTCGTACTTTCAATTTATATAAGACTCGCCAAGTCTCCCCTTTCGGAATGCCTACCTAGTGCAATCGATAGATAGCTTCCCATTCCACTACCTACCCTAAGTAGAACACTCTTTTAGAAGACTTATCACTTCCATTACTTTTGTGCGGATTAGCTTAGGTGAAATATACCATGAGATCTAGACATGGAATCCCGATACTTCCTTTACAGGAGAAGGGTCCCCCCACTTGCCTAGAGTGAGGGTTTTTCTTCTAGCTTTTACATGGCTTTCCCAACATCTACACCTATGCGGGCTCATAGTTATGGGATAAGGAGATTACTACTATGTAACTCATTCTGTATTAATGAGAAGTACTTATCTCAAGGGGTACATTGGAATACAAAATCTCAAATCACGAAGTGTAACCACATCTCCTTCATATCCTCTCGGTTCTAGGCATGACTCCCCACGGATTCTCAACATTATACACTATAGGTTAAGGATAACTAGTGAACACCACATCTCCACTCATGAAAGGAATTTATCCTCCAACCTATCTTACAAATCTCTTAGGATGTAGTGATGTTGCTAGTAAACACATGATCTCAACTCACGAAGAGTGTTCACCTCAAAACTCCCTTTTGGACATAACTTGGATTCATTCATTCATTCAAGTGTGTGTGTACATGTAAACACACCTTGCATATAAACATCATTTCATTTACATTAACTTCTATACATGATTAGGCCTTCATTCATCACATTACACACTTTAACATGCTCAATCTATACACTTACTTCATTCAGGCATAATCTAGGCAAAACATACAATTCAAGCTTCATAATGCATATCAACATGAACCTCATCATTATCACTTCATTTCACACACAAAGACTTCAAATCTAAACTCACATTACATACCAAATACAACAAGTAAAAAGCGCCACCAAGAAGGTGGACCATACCACTCAAGAACATTTCATAATAAGAGTTATAAAATAAGATCAACTCACCATTTAATGAAGATTCACCACCTATAATCAAATCTTCAATATTTTATCATAATATGACCCTTAGGGCAGTAGTTAAAACAAAATAACAACATAAGGAAATCAAAGTTCAAACTCTACACAATTATGCTCATTTGACCCATTTCTTAAGTCAAAGTTTGATAAAAAGGTTTAACATGTTTTCATTGATGTTTTATCATAAAATCACCAACTAACAACAAAAACATCATATTTGAATCATTTAAAATGTTTTATTGCAAGACCCATATTTAGAGTTGAAGATAGAAAAAGTTAGTGTTGAAAACCCTTTTTGAAACTTCATTAGAAAGGACTCCATGAATGGAACAGAGTTCAAGGATGACTACCATACCTAAAATATAAGAAACCACAATTATTTTGATGAAAAGAAATCGACCACCAACAGCCCTACAAACTCTTTCTTAAATTCTAGCTTCTATAGAGTTTTAGGGAGAATTTTAAAAGAGAGGGGTTTTGGGTTGTAGGAAATGAAGTCTAATATGAGGTCTTAGGATTTGAAAAACTTTAATATACCTAAAATACCCTAAAAGTATCATCCTAGGTTCATAAAAAACTTTGGGTGAATTTACCAAACACCCCAAGTCATTACAGGAATATGACAGCTTTTGGCAGTCTTCACTGACGGCTCCGACCAACGGACCGTTTGTCCATAAACAGCCCATTGGTGGTGGTCGTTGGTTGGTTTTGAGACTCTCAACACATGCAGGCCTGCAGTTCCAATTGATTGACCAATTCAAAGAGCCGTTGGTTGGACCACTGGCCATCTATTGGTCTTGTTCGTGGACATTGCCTAGGCATTCTTGGGTCCTAGTCTTCGGCCATTCTCTAGGTCTGGGTCCTAGGTAGGTTCATTACAGGACATTAAACCCCTAAATATAGTCTTATAGGCCTTAGGAACATCTCACACCAATTTCAAAGAAAACGAACACGTAAAACTCACTCAAACACATGAGAACACACAAGCACTATCAAAGGCATATCTTTCGGACATCATGGACGTTTGATATCCAAACTTAATCAAACTTCACACACTGCCTAAGAACATCAATAAAACTAATTATAACAAAAAAATAACTCAAGAAGATCTAGTTCACCTTAGTTCGTTTTAGGGTGTTACACTCTATGTCATTTATCTACGTAATTTACTACCACATAATCTTCCTATTCATTGCAAGGTAAATTTTTCCCCTTAAAATAGTGATGGTCTTACTTTTTTAGTAGTACTTTGGCAGTAATCTCCTTTTGTTTAGTGACCGAACATGGTCAGTCATATTGGCCACAAGTTCTCATTGAAACTGTATTACGTAACGATCGGGTTCCGTCGTTATAGAAAAGACCATGGGGGAAATTTTGAGGTTGGAAAACTTATTCATAGTATTTGGAATTTTCCCAACCTAGTCAAGAGTTTGACGAAATTGGAAGAATTAAGGTGTAGGGATATCTAGTACCAATAGGGTAATTTATTTATAATTTTGATTAAATGAGGGGGTAAATAACTCATTAAGGGATTCGTACGACTTTATACAATTGAACGTGGTAAGTAGAACTCCGGAAAATGATCTTAGTACGAAAGAGTTTTTCAGAGTGCCGTCGGTTAAAGGTGTGTTTTTAAATAGGATTCTTCGAATTATTTAAATAGCTTAATGTTTTGTGCAAGCCGCTTTGGTGTTGGATTCTGTCATTATGGAGGGGCCTCTTTTGAGGGCCTGACGCGATTTAAAGTCGTAAATAAATCCTAAACGACTTTATTCAGCACTTTTTGATTCTTAAGGCTAAGGAATGAACCCCATGTGCGTTTCCACGGTTTTCTACCATTCTTCAGACTAAAAAAAGCTTTTTACTCCCTGAATCCATTATTCGATTCGCTGAATGTAATAGTGTCACGCCCCGAGCTACCCCCGAGACGCGGACATGGAACCTAGGACCACAAGTGATCCCAAGCTAACCCTGCTGGCATGATCATGAGCATACTAAAAATAATAAACTGTTGCGGAAGATAAATCATACTCAAAATGAAAAGATAAAGAATGCCAATATTCTATAACTGAGATATTTGAAAACAATGAGTTTAATACAAAAGAATTATTAAATCAATACGAAGTTGAATCTAACTATGTCTGAAAATAGCCTTTAAACTAGACTAGAAATACTGGGACAAGCCAAAGCTAAATCTAGTAAAAACTGAAACTAAATTACTAAAGACTGAAATGAAACTCATGACTGTTGTCCTAGGAGAATGAGGACTCACCACCGAATCTGCTGGACTGGAGATCGGAAAATCGATCTATGTGTGATCTGGATGCTGAGAACCTGAACCTACATCACGAGACGATGTAGCGCATGTATGCGTCGGTACTTGAAAGGTACTGAGCATGTAGGATAGAGTAAAGCTGAAATAAAACAAAATTGAACAAGAACAAAAACAAGTATAATAATCTGAACGCGATGTGCTGCTTTCTGAGTTAACTGGATGCAATGACCAATTTATAACATGCTAAAACTGAATACTGAATATACTGATAAATGGTCAATGCAGAGAGTCTGACTGAACTGTGGGAGCTACTAATAACCGATAATAAAGCCACATGAGCTAAATGTGGAGTCCGATGTATGTGCCCCATTGAGAGGACCCAATATACCCTGCCAAATGTATAAAGGCATACTGGCGTGATCACTAAACTCATTGCCCACAAAGGGGACTTACAACCTACTAGACTAGTAGTTTTGGGACTAGTGGGTACGCTAAACCCTATTACAACTCGATATTATGCTACTCCCAATGAATTCTATAAATTAATTGATTATATCTGAATTTATGTAAATACTGGATAGCTCAAAACTGAACATTCAAACTGAGAATGCAACAATTAATCTGGTAATTATGCATTTATAACTAAGGCATGTATATCTGAAGTGTCTGAAATATATGACCTAGCATGTGTAATTCAAGAACTAAAGAAATAAAAATCGAGGGTTCTGAAATTCATGCGATAATCTGAGTAATAACATGATAATCTGATTTGGAACATATATTTAATAAATTCATGAAGTTATATCAAAGTTCTAGAAACCCTAGGTTTAATCATGATAAGAGAATCAAGAATTGACTGAAACTAAGGACTCAATGGGTGAAAGGAACCCACTAGTGAAATCCCACATACATTTTGATGAAATCCACGGAAACATACTTAAGATTCGGGGCTGGAACTGCTGGATCTTCTGGAATTCTTGAACTAGGGTTCTTGAGCTTTTTTTCTCCTCTCTTGCTTCTAATTTTCTATGTTTTGGTTTAATGATTTGACTTAGATATGTTTTAATTATGTTTTTAGGATTAAACTGACTAAAATCTTATGATTTAGGGTCAAAACGACGTAACTTAGGGTTTAAACAGGGTGGGAAAGGTCAAAAAGACCCCTGGGAAGGTTGCTGTCGGGCATCACGACGACAAGGACTGACGGTCTGTCGTGCGCCCGACGCCCCGTCGTTGGGTCCGTCGTGAGGGCCTGTTCGACAGGCCTTTAGTAAAATGGGCATAACTTTTTACTCGGAGGTCTAATTTTAGCAAGGTCGGTGGCTATGGAAAGATAATTCAATTATATATCTGTGGGTAGCTAATGAGAGACCTAATTCATTTTTTGCTAAGACTTATGATTATTTTAAGTTGACCCAACTGCATTTCCACTTAACTGGCTGCAAATACGGTTGGACCTACGGTCCGTAGGTCAAACTACAACCCATGCTGGTCATCCATAGCTCTTGTCAGAGAGAGGTTGAAGGGAGTCTTGATCGACGGTCACGGACTAGGGACCGTCATTTGACCTACGGACCGTAAGTCCGTCTCCCGTCCAAGACTTAACCAATTTTTCTAGGCTGAAATTTTTGGGAGTTTCTAATCCCATCGACGGTTGTGCAGGACGGACCGTGGTGCAGGATACGGTTCGTCGATGCCACCGTTGGTAGCACCTGCAGATTTTTCTGAAAAACTAATTTTTGGTCTGTTTTAGCTACGTTGTGTTACATTATCTCCCCCTTGGGAACATTCGTCCTCGAATGAAGACTAAACTAGCTGAAATAGAGGGAGAGAGATGCAAACCCCACTACTAAACACTGAGAACTAAGTTCTAACTGAATTGAGTTTTGAGTACATGCAATTGCGCTAAAAATGAAAGTACAAACTGAGGGAACATGATTATAAAACTGAATTTACGCATGAATGACTATAAAACTGAAAAGGAACGATTACCTCAAGATGGAGTAGAATCGAAAGGAAAAAGGTAACGATACTTGGCTTTCATGGCTGCTTCTGCTTCTCAAGTAGCTCCCTCTACGGACTGACTCCTCTACAAAACCTTGGCTGAAGCGATTTCTTTGTTTCTCGACCTTCTAACCTGACAGTCAAGAATCTCAACAGGTACATCCTCATAAGAAAGACTATCTTTCACCGCCACACTCTCTAATGGCACTATAGAGGTTGGGTCACCCACGCACTTCTTCAAGAGTGAGATGTGGAAGACAGGATGTAATGCTACTAATTTTGCTGGAAACTCTAACTCATATGCCAGCATGTCAATCCTTTCCAAGATCTTGTAAGGGCCTACATATCTTGGAATGAGTTGCACTTTCTCCATAGCATAAAGGACTGAATCTGGCCCTATCAAAGCTGCTTCACCTACTTCAAACCAACCAACATGAGATCTACATCTACGCCCATATAAAGCCTCATAACGGGCCATCTGAATGCTTGAATGGTAGTTATTATTGTAGGCAAACTCAATAAGAGGAAGGTGATCATCCCAACTACCTTTGAAATCGACCACACAAGCTCTCAACATATCCTCTAAGGTTTGAATGGTACGCTCTTCCTGCCCATCCGTCTGTGGATGAAATGTTGTACTAAGGTTAACTTGAGTACCTAGACCTTTTTGAAATGACTTCCAAAAATGAGAGGTAAACTGAGGACCTCTATCTGAGATGATAGACAAAGGAAGCCCATGCAACCTCACAATTTCAGTAAGGTAAAGCTTGGCATAGTCCTCTGCCGAATATGTAGTCTTGACCGCCAAAAAGCAAGAAGACTTAATCATTCTATCAACTATAACCCAAATTGAGTCATGTGGTCCGCGAGTACGAGGTAACCCTGTGATGAAATCCATATTGATAACATCCCACTTCCAAGTAGGAACATCGATCTCTTGAATCATACATCCTGGTTTCTGATGTTCTACCTTGACTTGTTGGCAATTGGGGCACTTACTCACAAAGTCTGCTATATCCCTGTTCATGCCATTCCACCAATAGACTTCCCGCAGATTGAGGTACATCTTAGTGTCACCTGGATGAACAAAATACCTGGATTTATGAGCTTCTGCAGGAATACGCTGCCTCAACTCTCCCACATCAGGAACACACAATATACCTTGGTAGCAAAGTACACCATCTCCCCCTTGGGAGAAAACGTCCACTCTCTGATTGTTGACTTCACCCTTTAGTTCAAGCAAGATTGGGTAACTCTCTTGATTTTCCATAACCTCCACTACCAAAGACGATTCTGCCCCATTCTGAACTGTTACATCGCTGTCTGATATGCTTATAAGGCGAACTCCCAAGCAAGCAAGCCTGTGAACATCCTTCACTAGCTATTTTTTTCCTCGACATGGGCTACACTACCCATAAAAAATCTACTAAGAGCATCGACCACTACATTCGCCTTTCATGGATGATAATGCACACTCATATCATGATCCTAAAGGAATTAAAGCTATCTCTTCTGGCGAAGATTCAACTCTTTCTGGGTGAACACATACTAAAGGCTCTTATGATCGGTGAACACATCTACATGAACACCATACAAGTAGTATCTCCATATCTTGAGTGCAAACACCACTGCTGCAAGCTCGATGTCATGAGTTGGATAGTTCTTCTCATGCACCTTAAGCTTTCTAAAAGCATAAGATATAACCTTACCTCTTTGCATCAACACACAACCAAGGCCAACTCTGGATGCTTCATGATAGATCACATAACCATCTGAACCCTCTGGTAGAATCAAGACAGGAGTTGTAGTCAATCTAGTTTTCAAATCTGCGAAGCTTTTCTCACAATCATCTGACCATTGGAACTTGACCATCTTCTTAGTCAACCTAGTCAATGGTGAGGATATGGATGAAACTCCTTCCATGAACCTTCTGTAATAACCTGCTAGACCTAAGAAACTTCTGACATCTATAGCAGAGGTAGGTCTGGGCCATTGTTTCACTGCTTCTATCTTTTGTGAATCTACACGTATCCCTTCGCTAGATATAATGTGACCAAGGAAATGCAACGGATGCAACCAAAAACCATATTTACTAAACTTAGCGAATAACTTGCGATCTTTGAGAGTCTACAGAACAACTCTAAAATGTCTGGCATGTTCTTCCTCACTCCTAGAGTAAATGAGGATATCATCAACGAATACGATAACGAACAAGTCTAAGTACTGTTTGAACTCTCTGTTCATCAAATCCATGAAAGCTGCAGGAGCATTGGATAGTCCAAACGACATAACTACAAATTCATAATGACCATACCGAGTTCTGAAGGCTGTTTTCGGAATGTCACTATCTCTGACACTGAGCTGATGATAACCCGATCTGAGGTCTATCATTGAGAAATGACTAGCACCCTGAAGTTGGTAAAACAAGTCATCAATCCTAGGGATGGGATACTTATTGTTTATTGTGACCTTGTTCAACTGTCTATAGTCAATGCACATTCTGAGAGAACCATCTTTCTTCTTTACGAACAATACTGGTGCACCCCATGGTGAAATACTAGGTCTGATGAAACCCTAATCTAGAAGGTCTTTCAACTGCTCTTTCAATTCCTTAAGCTCTGCTGGAGCCATTCTATAAGGAGGAATAGAAATAGGCTGGGTATCTGGAAGGAGATCAATTCCAAAGTCGATTTACCTTTCGGGAGGAACCCCGGGAAGATCTTTTTGAAATACTTTTGGAAATTCACAGACTACTGGAACTGACTCAAGAGATGGGGTTTCAAGGTAGAATCCTTAACCCGAACTAGATGATAGAGATAACCCTTATATAATATCTTTATGGCCTTAAGGTAAGAAATAAATCGACCCATAGGCGCTAGGCTACTACCCTTTCATTCTAAGATTGGTTCGTCTGGAAACTGAAAACGAACAATCCTAGTTCTACAATCTACTGAGGCATAACATGAGTGTAATCAATCCATGCCTAGAATGACATCGAAGTCTACCATTTCTAACTCTACTAGATCTGCTTAGGTGACTTTCTGAGAGACCATGACAGGGAAATTTATGTATACTCGTCTGCCTATAACTGGGTCACCGACTGGGGTAGAGACTGAGATGGGTTCTGAGAGAGTTTCTGGACTGACACTGAATTGGACTGCTATATAAGGAGTTACAAAAGAAAGAGTAGCCCCTGGATCTAAAAATGCATAAACATCAAGGTCAAAGACTCGTAACGTACCAGTGACTACATCAAGAGAACCTTCCTGATCCTGGCGAGCCTGAAGAGCATAAAGTCTGTTCAGGCGCTGACCGCCACCTATACCAGATGAGTTACCCTGCTGAGTTGGGTGACTTGTTGGTGCTGCTGAAATTGTAGATTGAGCTCTACCATTACCACCTCCTTGACCCTGTCTAGAAGGACAATCCCTCAACCTGTGACCAGACTGACCACATCCAAAACATCCTTCTTTTCCTGCAAGACTCACGCCCGGATGGTTCTTACCACACTTACGGCAAGTGGGGTAAGTGTTGGTGCCTGAAACACTTCTCTAAGACTTAGAGCCTGGTGCTCTGCCCTTCTGGTAATACCTATTCTTAGAGGATGGAACACTAGATGATGAAGGGGCTGGAGCTGAAAACTTCTGCTGACCCTGCGAGCGATTTCCACCACCCAATTTCTTCTGAGAATAGTCATAGTTTCCAGTCCTAAGCTTCTTATTTTCCTTAGCTTGTTCCCTAAGCTTATCACCCTCAACCTGGTGAGCATGAGTCATAAGCCTAGAGATGTTCATATCTCCCAGCAACATAGCATTTCTACCTTTGTCTTCACCACATCTGATACTCCATACAAGAACTTATTCATGTGAGCCGTGGAGTCAGCAACCATGTGAGGAGCATACCTGGAGAGTTGGTTAAACTTCAGCCCATACTCTTGGACTGTCATGTTTCCCTGCCTCAAGTTCATGAATTCTTGGGCCTTTGCTTCTCTCAACTCTATTGGGAAAAACCTGTCGAGAAAAGTCTCACTAAAGCACTCCCAAGTAATAAAAGCTGCATTTGCACCCCTATTCTCCTTCTACTGAGTGTACCAGATATGAGCCATGTCTTTCAGCTGGTATGACGCCAACTAAACCTGATAATTCTCAGTAACATTCATCACCTCAAAGTCTTCTTGATTTCGTCCAAGAAATTCTGAGGATCTTCATTAGTATGCGATCCTAAGAACTCAGGCGGATTCATCCTAACAAACTCACGGACCCTTGATGCTGCTGATCCACTATTTTCATTGATAGGATCATGAACCCGATTTTTCTGGTGGATCATACTCTGAGCCAACATCTGTATGGCATTCCTGAACTCAACATTGTAGACTTCTTGATCTTGGATTAGAGGAGCTGCGTTTGCATTCCTATCATTCACATTCCTAGCGTTAGCTCTACGAGGAGGCATGATCTGAAACATAGAACGTTAAGTTAGAAAGGATTAAGATCATACCTTACACACGATAAGAGTAACAAGAAAGTGAAGTTTTTCCTAAAACACTTTATAGCCTCCCTTACATTAGATGTGTACTTCACACCCATGAAAAAGACTCTACTTAGTGCGACTATTTCAGACATCTTAGGACTCTTGAACCTATTGTTCTGACACCAAGTTTTGTCACGCCCCGAGCTACCCCGGAGACGCGGACACGGAACCTAGGACCACAAGTGATCCAATGCTAATCCTGCTGGCATGATCATGAGCATACTAAAGATAATAAACTATTGCAAAAACTGAATCATACTTAAAATTAAAAGATGGGGAATACCCATATTCTATAACTGAGATATTTGAAAACAATGAGTTTAAAAGAACAGAAATATTAACTCAATACTAAGCTGAATCTAACTATGTCTGAAAATAGCCTTTAAACTAGACTAGAAATATTGGGACAAGCCCCAGCTAAATCTAGTAAAAACTGAAACTAAATTACTAAATACTGAAATGAAACTCATGACTGTTGTCCTCGGAGAATGAGGAATCACCACTGAATCTGCTGGACTGGAGATCGGGAAATCGATCTATGCGTGACTGGATGCTGAGTACCTGAACCTACATAACGAGAAGATGTAGCGCACGTATGCGTTAGTACTTAAAAGGTACTGAGCATGTAGGATAGAGTAAAGCTGAAATAAAACATAATTGAACAAGCACAAAAACAAGTATAATAATCTGAGCGTGATGTGCTGATTTCTGAGGTAACTGGATGCAATGACCAATTTGTAGCATGCTAAAACTGAATACTGAATATACTGATAAATGGTCAATGCAGAGAGTCTGACTGAACTGTGGGAGCTACTAATAACCGATAATAAGACCACATGAGCTAAATGTGGAGTCCCATGTATATGAGCCATCGAGAGGACCCAATATACCCTGCCAAAGGTATAAAGGCATACTGGCGTGATCACTAAACTCATTGCCCACAGAGAAGACTTACAACCTACTAGACTAGTAGTTTTGGGACTATTCGGTACGCTAAACCCTAGTACAACTCGATATTATGCAACTCCCAATGAATTCTGTAAATTATCATATTATATTTGAATTTCCGTAAATACTGGATAGCTCGAAACTGAACATGAAAACTGAGAATGCAACAATTAATCTGGTAATTATACATTTATAATTGAGGCATGTTTATCTGAAGTGTCTAAAATATATGACCTAGCATGTGTAAATTCTAGAACTAAAGAAATAAAAAGCTAGGTTCTGAAATTCATGTGATAATTTAAGTAATAACATGATAATCTTATTTGGAACATATATTTAATAAATTCATGAAGTTATATCAAAGTTTTAGAAACCCTAGGTTTAATCATGATAAGAGAATCAAGAACTGACTAAAACTAAAGACCCAATAGGTGAAAGGAACCCACTAGTGAAATCCCACATACCTGGTGATGAAATCCACGGAGAAATACTTAAGTTTTGGGGCTGGAACTGCTGGAGCTAGTCGCGTTCTTGAGTTTTTTTTCTCCTTTCTTGCTTCTAATTTTCTATGTTTTGATTTTATGATTTGACTTGGATATGTTTTAATTATGTTTGTAGGCTTAAACTGACTAAAATGTGATGATTTAGTGTCAAAATGACGTAACTTAGGGTTTAAACAAAGTGGAAAAGGTCAAAAAGACCCCTGGGAAGGTTGCTGCTGGGACTCATGACGGCCAGGACTGACGTCCGTCGTGCGCCCGACGCCCCATCGTTGGGTCCGTCGTGAGGGCCTGTTCGAAAGACCTTTACTAAAATGGGCATAACGTTTTACTCGGAGGTATAATTTTAGCAAGGTTGGTGGATATCGAAAGATAATTGAATTATGTATCTGTGGATAGGTCATGGGAGACCTAATTCATTTTGTGCTAAGATTTATGATCATTTTAAGTTGACCCTACTGCATTTCCACTTAACTAGCTGCAAATTTTCCACCTACGGACCATCGGTCCAACTACGAACAGTGCTGGTCATCCATAGCTCTTATCAGAGAGTGGTTGAGGGGAGTCTTGATCGACGGTCATGGACTACGGACCGTCGTTTGACCTACGGATCGTAAGTCCGTCCGTCGTCAAAGACTTAACAAATTTTTCTAGGCTGAAATTATTGGGAGTTTCTGATCTCATCGACGGTTGTGCAGGACGAACCGTGGTTCAGGCTACGGTTCGTTGATGCCACCGTTGGTAGCACCTGCAGATTTTCTGAAAAAAATAATTTTTGATCTATTTTGGCTACGGGGTGTTACAAATGGAATGGCTAATTATCAACGGGGGTGGGTTTTGAATAGGAAAGCATGGTGGAAAAAACATTAGATTTTATACTTGGGATCATGAGTATGATCTAGTGTTTTTATCATTTTTAGTAATACAGGTAATTAAAGATTGTTTATTGAGTCCCGTATTACATTTATTGTTTGTAAACTAAGAACAAGAAAAACAAATCCATAAAGGTAGGAGTTAGGGTTTCAATCTTGTTTTGAGATAGGTGATGATTGTGATTCTATGATATGTCGGTTTGTGATTCATTGTGATGCATGTATGTATGCCAACGTTCCATTATTGATCACACCTTCTGTTAATTAATATGAAGGAATACCTATATGCCATGAATCACTTCTTGACTATATGATATTGAGAATATACTTGTGCTTATAAATGCGATGTGTAGAAAGGAACGGGTTCCACGTTTTGACATAACTAATTGGGATCAGTTGTCACGTTTCTGCATAAATATGGAATTGATTGTCACATTTCAACATAACTATTGGATCGGTGCCAAGTTCGATATGTTATCAGTTTGATTTGGGTTCCATGAGAGGACCAACTACTTGACATAATTTTCTATCTTGAGAATTGTGAAATTGTACGTTCTTCATAGATATTTATAGTATTGTAAATGTTCTATACTTTGCATGTTTATGATAGTGAATTGACTTGCTTATGTTACACTTAGTGGGATAGACGCGTGGTCCCATCAGTACATTGTGGTTGTGTACTGATACTAAACTTGCTCTTATTTTTGTTGTGTACAGGGCATATTCGGCTATTGAAAGACCTTATCGTGAAGATCAGTGATGTCGTTCGAATTCAAGGGTGAACCAATTCTTCCGGGCTTCCATGACTTCTCCTTCGTCTATGTTCACATTTTGGACTTAGACTCTTCTAGTTAATTAATATTTCATTAATTTGGGGTTTTATCACTTCTTGTTTAGACTTTGATTCCTCATTTAGTTATTTAGGTACTTTGAATCAAGTTCTAGAGATTGTTCTTTTGCATTAGTTTGGTTAGTTGTTTGGTAAAACCTTGGAGTTTATGCGGACTCCATTTTTATTGTCATTAAACTTACTTCCGTATCATTAAATGCCTTAGTTATCATAAAAGTTTTAAATTTGGGTTGTAGTAATTTTTTCTCTCACTGAAGGGTTAGTATGGGGGTCAATCGTGACGGTGTGGGTCGTAACACATTATTTCACTCATTATTCTATCTTTCGATGTCTTCTAACTCATGTAATGTAGATACATTGATCTACCAAATTTACTACCCCATAGTCTTCTTATTCATTGCAAGGAAGAATGTCTCCAATATAAATAGTGATGGTCTTACTTTGTTATCACAATGTTGGAGTAATTACTATTTATTTGTGACTGAACATGGTCAGCCATATTGGCCATAATGTCTCCTTGAACTTTATTATTTTACTCATTATTCTATCTTTTTATGTCTTTAAATCATGTAACCTCTAGGCCATTTGTCTGTCAAAGTTACTACTCCATAATATTTCTATTCATTGAAAGAAAGAATGTCTCCTCCACATTAATGATAATCTTATGTTTTTCGATGTATAAGAAAATATAGAGAGCATAAAGTGAGTAAATATAAGTTATTATAAGTTGAAGGCAGATGTTCGTTTTATGAAGCTTTGGATTCAATTCTTGTCTCATATATTTTGACTTGTACTTGGAGATTGAGGTATGTTTTCCAGAGAAGAAAAGTTAGGAAACTATTGCTAGTCTAGTGAAAAGACTTGTTGCCGTGGGCTAAATCTCCTTAAAAAGGGTAAGATATATGTTCATATCTCAACCGGAAAATTTATTTTTAATTGTAATTCGGTAATTTCACCAATAAAAAACACTTGACTTTTCCATATAAATATATATATCATCCTGTAATTTTATTTTATTTTTTGACAGAAACATACTATCTGATAAGTAGAAGAATATCTACGCATAAACCTAAGTTTGTTTTCCCTATTCCTGTTTTTTTGGCATATTTTTTTGCTTACAACCATGCTATGAACTTTTTTTTTGAATCGTAGGTCTATTAGAAATAATATTCTTATGACACAAACATATGGGTAAAATATGTGTACATCTTAATTATTACTTTCCTCAAACTCACTTGTGTGATTACACGAAATGTTCTTTACTAAAAAAATCAACTTCAAAATAGGTCTGAATAAACCCGTCTTTCGGGTTGTAGATCAATTAGAAAAAAATCTTTTTCCCGAAAAAATAGGAATAAGATATATGTACATCCTACCTCCTAGATTCAACTGTAAGATGAATATGTTTTTCACTACTAAAATTTGATATTGGGCAAGACTTCATTTACATCAAGTTATGATGATGTTAAAAAAATTGATCAAAAATCTTGACAAATTACATTACAAAAAGTCATGGGTATCGTCAAAAATTCTTTCTCAAACCTTGATGAATCACCATAATATATTTAGCATTAAGGGCAATTTCATATTATTTAATTTATCTCTTGATATATTTGGGATAGTTCTGAAGGAAGTGGAACTGATACACTCCCTACTAGTATAGTTGAGTTCTGTCCATTTATACTTTGTAATTTCATCATTCTATTTCTATTAAACTAAAACTGTTCTCTTGAAAACTCAATGATATATTTATGTGTGTAGAACTTTTCCAGCCCATTTCAACGGAATGTTTTTTCTTTACTAATCATGAATAGTTTGATTCTATGGGTTTAAATCTCTCGTTTTGAGAGGGCTAAACACGGTGTAGTTTGGCATTTTAGCTAAGCAACTTTTTGATAAATTAACCAATTATGGGATAACGAGTGATGAACATGTATAAGTTGAAGCTATGAGAAAGAAAGTCGTGAAGGACACTACAATAGAAATTTGGAATGCTAGTTTATCCATTAATATATTTTTAAATTCATTTGAAGGTTAGTTAATATTTCTCTTTTTTTACCTTTCTATTAAGGTTGTAACTTAAAGAACTTTTAATTACCATTCCTATATTCCATTATGCTAATCTAGGAAGTCTTCCTTTTTTCTCCCATTCTTTATCTTCAATCAATTGAAATGTTTCTATATTTCGAGTTATCCCAATACATTGTTCGTACATTTATGAGAAAGCATCTCAGCTATATTTCATAGCACTTCTCAATTTTTATTGTTTTAACCATCGGCGGACACATACTATACCGTGAGGGTGCACGTGCACCCAGTAACTTCGAAACGATTATACGTATATATGTATATCTATTTTTAAAAATTGGTAGAAATTAAGAAATAGTTAACAATGCACCCATAAAAACATAGAAGTGCCTTTGTGGAATATGTAGATAATAGATATACAATCCTCTAGACAAGTGTTCGAATCCTACTTAAGCCTCTTTTTATTTTAAATTTAGCTTAGACCTTATATTTGAGTTATGTTTATATTGGTGCACCCAAAGTTTCTAAATCCAGGGTTCAGCTCTGGTTATAACGTTAATGTGAAATAACTATAACCATACAAAATTGTAAATTATTTGAAATGTACTTCATCTCCATTTAAGACTCATTGTCCTTCACTTGCAATATAATTTTGCTACTTAAATAGTGTTGCTTATAGAGAGTAAGATGCACCAATATTGAAGAGGGAAGTTTAGCTAAGGTAAGAATTCTTCATATTCCCTTTAGCTAATGATGAATGAGAATGTGGACCATTTTTCTCAAGATGATAATTTTGTGCCCTCCTAATTTGATGCACGTAATTCCTTTTTGTATCTAAAAAAAGGTTGAATGCATTGTCAATAAGTTGGAGACCTGGCATCGATCTATCACACTCATCTACTTTTAGTTGGTTTCACATTCTTCATGCAACGCGATTCAAATCAAAGGTAGGATTTTCTACCTATAAGTCTTTGTCATAAGTACTTGAACATGAGCAGTGTTTCAATGTTTACGAGATTCCTCTACTATATAAGTCTATTAGTTAGGGGGACATCATTACTTTAGATTTTCTTGATAATGATGCATAGACTTTAATAGTTTAAGAGTAAATCATCCTTGGTCATTGTGCGTATTGGGAGTTGAATGAGAGAATCAACAAAATCGATTCATATTCCTCAAAATTTTGGAGGAGGTAGAAAACTCTTCAGGTTTACTTCATCTTTGGTGATCAATTAATCTCTTATCATTATCTACAATAGATGGAATTTTGATTTCTTATATTCCTACACAATCAGAATTTAAGTAGTTGTGAAGGGGGGTGAAGGTATTTCTTATATTAGGAACTCACAAAAATCATGGAAATTTCATACTTTAACTGTTTTGAAAATATTACATGATTGACATTTCTTTATCATATTTAATATTTCTATAACTTCCTAAATTACCCTTAAAGCCCTTTTTTTAAAGACAAATTTTTTGGTCATATAGGCCATTTTATTTATTATCAAAACATAAAAATATCCCAAGCCCAACCTAATCCGATTAGGGTAAAGCCCACATTCATTAACCCTATCTATAAAAGCAAACTTCAACTTCCTCTTTAGCTCACCTTCATTTCTTCTTACTATGTTGCCTCCTTGCTTACGCCTAAATGTTACACTACTCCTTATTCTCTTGTGGGTTGTATAAGCTCCCTATTACTACGTTCTCATCTCTCTTCTTCTCCTACAAGATGTGTTAGTCAACCAAGGTAAACATAACTCCTATATTTTCACTTCCTTTATTCATCACTGTTTTAACTCTATGTTGTTTATCCATTTGAAAGAATTTATTTTTGAATCAAAGAAAACTATTCAGTTTCTTAAATATATATTATTTAAGTGAAATCTACTTTTGTTTGGGCTACCTCGTGGCGTAAAAAATCTTATTTTTATTTTCTATCTCCTAGTCTTCTTTCTGTTAGAAGTGATCCAATAGTAAGCTTGTTGATTGTACTTCAAGTGGGATGAAACACATAAAATCTTCGATAGATGATGTTAAGCAAATATTGCAGCAAAATGACTAAGTTGAATTTTATTTTCCCCTTTTATGGTCTTTCTGTTGTGATGACGAGTACTTCCCGGTGGAGTGCCAAATATTAACAGAATCTCAAGTAGGCTCCAGGCCATCGTGAATCAAATTCACAATGGATCACAAGAGGGTTCAATCCTATATGATTAATGTTCACAAATAATTGAAAAACCTCCTGTAAGCATCAGAGCTATAAAATAAGGGGAGAACTAGGATAGAGTCTTTTAAATTCATATTTTAAATTATTTCCATAATATTATATATGGAAATAACTTAAAAATATGTATTCATATATAACTATCATAGTCCACCATATGAGAATTACATCTCTTAGGTATAGTTCATTAATTTAACATTCGAAAGAAAAGAAAGAGATAACTAGAAACAAGTGGTTTTACTTAAATAAGATTGTAGAAACACTAATACAATGTTTTCCTGTTTTGGTCATGTACAACACCAACACATAAATTATAAGGCAGTACCACTTTCTTACCCTGTTTTATGAAAAAAGACATTGTGTGCTTAACCAAATGATTTTTTTGAACCTCCTTATCGCTTTTCTCTAGCATCCAAGGTATAATAAGTGTATTCTCTACCTTGAAGTGTTAGTGCATTCAGGGACGTTAGAACAACAACATGGTGAATTGATTTAGTGAGCAAAATGGATTTAGTTTTGTTACTTCTAATAATGATGGCAATGAGCTCTCCGATAATAAATCTAGTATAGATGTGAAGGTTTTCATAGTTTAGATGATGTTGAAGTTGTTGAACTCAATGTGAAATCTGGGCATGATGGTCGTACTATGTCTTTTAATGTTATCGGTCTAGATAGTGCTTATTTCAAAGGAGGATCACATTATTGTGCAGGTGGTGGGGTGATTTTTATGGTGGTGGTTGTGGATATTGATCTTGAGGTGGGATATATGGTGGTGGTGAAGCTTGTTAGGGAGGTAGCAAGCATTATGGAGGTGATGGTTCATATGGCGATCGTGGTGGGAGGTATGGTGGGGGGAAGGTGGTAAAGGAGGAAGTGGGTATTACACGTGTGAGTATGCTGGTCATTTTCAAGGAAATATAGTCAACGTTATGGATATGTAGCAGTGGTGGTGGTTAATATGGTTGAACGACGGAAGAGGTGGAGGTGGTGGTTCTTACATGTTAGGGGAAGAAGGGTTGGTAACTTTGACATCCTTTATATAAATATCATTCCCACCACCTCCGTCTTCATTGTTGTGCAACCATATCTCCCACCACCAGACCCCTGCCATATCCACAACTTTGGCTACATTCCCTTGTGAAATGAAAATCTTCTCCACACTTGTAACACCCACTTCCTCCTCTACCACCACCACTATACGCATCGCCACCTCCACCAAACCTCCAACCACCACAAAACTTTTGTACAAGAGTATTCTTATTTTAGCTTTCACAATCATCTGGCTATCAATCCCGATTATTTTCATTATGTTTATTCATGCTATCACTATTAGGCTTGCTCATGTGGGATCATATCACGACACAGACTCACCACACACCGAAACCTATCCTCTTTGAGCTCTCACCAAGGTACCAATTTTCCGATATTGCAAACTAGTGTCCTCACTTCAAAACAACATCCTCATTTTTCACACAACGATTTCAGTTTGAGTATAAGAATTATATTTTTTCAACAATCGCTCTTCGAACACCTTCACACCTCATTTATAGTTGTTGTCATAGGTTTTCCCTTATTTTTACTGCTTTAAGTTCACCATAATAGACCCTTAGGATCACAATAGAACTTTCTTAACTTGTAACTTAGTCTCAGGGTCAGGCAGGGTACATTTGGATGTATTTTAGTGACTTATTGCCCTCTTTGACATAACGGCTAGCGTCCTACCTTTTCATCGTTTTGTTCCGCTCTATTTCTTAATTTTTTTATATTCTTTCGCCTTACTTTTCTCCTTTCTTTCTCCTTTTGTGTAAGGGATTTTTTTTTTGAAGTTTTTCACTTTGTTTTCAACTTTTCTTGAGTCACTTTTCTTTTGTTCTTTCTCTTTCTTTATTCTTTCAACCCCACTTTTCGGAGCATTCCTGAACTAGCCACCCTCAACTCATGGTTTTCCCATGAGTCAAGGCACTACAAGAAATCAGTCCTTTAGCAGCGACGGAAGTCGTCACAATAACCCAAAAAGTCGCCAGAAATAACTTATAGTGGCGACCTTAGCACCATGGCAAGTAATTCCATAACTGGAAGTTTTTTGTGACGACACTTGTTAGTCACCACAAAAGAATGTATTTGTGGCGACATTTCACACTGCAAAAACTGAACAAACACGCCACAAAAAAAGTTCCCCAAAGTTGATGCTTCATAAATCGCCACTAGAAATTGACATTCAGGGGCGATTTTGCTTGTCACAATAGCGTTATACGTTTAGTGACAACTCTTGTCGCCACTGAAAATGTCTTCTAGTGGCGACATATATTGCCACAACAGTGTTATATATATAGTGGCAGCTCTTATTGCCACAATAGCATGAGCTTTAGAAGCAACTATTGTCACCACTAAATGTGTTAAATACTCTGAATGCCACCAAAGCCTATTTTTACCAACAATCGCAATATCCAATATTTTTATCAATTTCTATGGCCACCTAATTTATGAAATTTTTAGATATTTGTACATATAAATAAAGTACTTACCAGTATAAAAAAACATTCAATATTATTCAATAAAAAGAAATTCCCAAGTTGAATAATTCAAATACATTCATATGACTAAGAGGTCAATTAAATGATTTACACAAGATTGTTTACATATATAATGAAAAGAAAACATAAAAGGCCTTCTAACTCGTCCTTCCTCGACACCGTTTTTGTAATAGAATCTTGTCCCTGTCACTAAAAGTTAAAAATAGGATTACTTTAACAATTCACATAATGTAATACTACAAAAGAAGGGATAACCTTGAAGTGAAAGATTATAGATTGTATTTCAGAAGGTAAGGTGACAATATTACTAATAAAAATTGCACAACACAGTTTTATCCTAATATATTAAGCTCAAATCATAAAAGTTGCCAAATTAAGGAGTCACACCTCATTTATTTCTCAGCAAAAATGCATGTGTAGAGTGGCGTCTCTAAAGATTGTAACTCAACTTAATATCCTGATATGTATATCATGTGATGCATGAGAATTCTACAACTTCATTTGATATGAACAAAATGCTGGAGTAAAATCAAAGGCACATTGCAGAACTGTGAACAAATTGGCAAAGTGCACTTGCTCACTTCACAGAGTTATATGCCATATCACACACGTTCAAGACTCTGGAAGATAGAGCTTAAAATTTTCCTTTATGTTTCATTTTCCATCTTTCCGATCATCAAGATAAAACGTAGTAGTCTACTGGAAGTGAAATATGTTACAACTTTTTGCTCATATTACATGTAGAATAAAAGTATATATTTTAAAACATAATGCAACCTACAGTTAAGTGTTATATCTTACTAGCCTCCAAGAATTAGCTGAGATTGACTGGAGTTGTCACTCTAGTTAACTTTTATATATGAACACATTTTTACAGTTCTTATAAAGCTAATAGCAGAAGGAACCATTCAAGCAAAAGAAGTTTAAACCTATAGTTTTCGTACCCTTCAACAATGTCAATGGGTGTAGTTTGATTCGCCAAAATAATGTATTTTTGGGGAATCTGACACGAGTGTGGCATCAAAAGTGAAGAGTCCGTGCAACTAAGGTTTACACTGATTGGGATCACAGTGTTGTAGATGAAACCTTGTAGAACTTTATTATGGGAATTGGAGTCCCTTTAATGCATCCTCCATGAGCAACTAAACTAAATTTGATGATCAATCTTTTGAAAACGATACTTTGTAGTTATTACATATGAAATTGGGTTTACGTATGTATATAAGATGAACCTGCTCCAACAGGTGGAAGTAGTGTAGAAAAACCTCTTACTAATTTGAGGGTATCATCTGAAATTGCTTCACAAAGAATTCGGGCAGGATAGAGCTCAATAATGTGCTAAATAAGTTTCTTAACCTTCCCATACCTCAAAGATAGAGAGGCAATTTTTCGTAGTACCTCTACTATATTAGTATTAAGACAAACAGAGATCAATTCTCATATTGCGTCTATTAAACAAAAATCTAGCACAAATAAGGTCTAGAAACATACTTGAATGCTTTCAACAAAATTGTTAACGCATTCGAGCTATACGAACGTATGTAGACTGATGTAGTAACTTTTAACTACTGAGAACTATTTTGTTCAAATTATAATTACTTTGACAGAGCACTAACCAGTAGATTAAAGAAGTTTCACAATTAGGAATCTTGACTTGCAGCCCGCAAAAGAGAGGATTCAAAATAGTAAAACAACATCTTTTACCTAATGAGTATGAAACGTTATCGTACCTTAAAGTTTGTCACTTTTTATGACAAAGATGTAACATTTATAGTAAAAAAAGACTCAATGTATTCTAT
Source organism: Solanum pennellii (assembly GCF_001406875.1). Taxonomy (NCBI): domain Eukaryota; kingdom Viridiplantae; phylum Streptophyta; class Magnoliopsida; order Solanales; family Solanaceae; genus Solanum; species Solanum pennellii. The sequence continues at coordinate 28,750,840 of NC_028637.1, read as the reverse complement.
TTTAGGCGGTTAACAATTAAGAATTATTCGAGAAATCAAAAGAATTTCCTTTATTTCTGAAAAACAAAAATCAGAAATTAACAAGTATGAAATTAGGATTTATGAGAACAATAAGAGTATATGAAACAGATAGTAATGTTATAGAAACAAACATTTAAGTAAATACTAAATTAGACCTGTTCTTATGCTCCAAGTTTTAAACTTAGCAACAAGAGCCTCACAAAACCACAAAATACACCAGAAGTTCAACCACGAGGACCTAAATATTGGTCATAAGGTAACAAATCTAATACAATAAACTCAGGAACCATTACAAAATGAGAAGTGCAAGGAAAAATCTTATTTAAAGCCGACATACCAACACTGCAGGATGTGGGAGACTTCTTTTCATTTTTGAATTAGCCTGCAACAAGAACATCCTTCTTCAATATGCCTTTCAACGTCATAAATTAGTTTTCATACCATCGAATTCAAACCCTACCCCAAATATAAATTTTTAAAAAATTCATCACAATTCTCTGATCTCCAAATACATAAAATTGAAAAATAATTACAATCACAAATTAAGGACACATACAGTAAAGTAGATGAAACAAAAGAAAATAAAGAAGTATATGCAGCTTTGGATTCCTCATTCTCACTTTAAAGTAAATAAAAATATACACCAAAAAATACGAAGAGTTTTTGTCCAAAATATCACTAATGAATAATATGCTAATCTACCGAGAAAAGGAGTGGTTTATTTGATGCTTGCTGCTTTCTATCGAACTTCGAAGTTCATATTCATCCCACAATTTTAAATTAAGGAAATCGTCTCACCAATTTTCCATCGTTACACCGACCATGCGGATACACATTGCTGAGTAAAAAAATTAGTGAAGCCGGATATTGAAGGCGGAAGCAAATTTGGGAGGCGGAGGGGAGAAATTGGGGAAAATGGGTACTGGAATTATTCTAGGTCTTCTATTTAACTTTTTTCCTATTTTTTTAGAATTACCTAAATTAAGATATTAAAAGAAACATTCTTACAAACGAAAACTAAAAATAAAAAAAGTTTCTCTAAACTAAATTATTTTTGTAGGGTGAATGAAATGACTTTTAATATTTCAGCATTTTCTAAAACAATGTATTTACTAAATTATGAAAATTACTCCATATAGTACATAAATAATTCTAAAACTATAAAACCTTTTTATATATTGGTATTTATCTTACATATATGTTTAGGTGTATGTAATTACTATTTGGTTCAATAATATCACTTAGAAAGTAATATATATATATATATATATATATATAGATAGATAGATAGATAGATAGATAGATAGATAGATATTTCAGGAAGTAAATGAGATTAGAGAAAACTTACATATCGTTTATGTTTGATTATTTAATTTTATCAATATAAATTTTAAAATAAAAAAAACCTATAAACTATAACCGAGGGAATATAAAAAAGATCGATTCAATTGATATCATCGATTTATGCTCACCCCTAACAATAAGAATTTATTTAGTAAGTACTAATAAGGATCGAACATAGGCTAACTTCTTTACTTGTACTAACAAAAACATGATTTAGAAAGTAATATATATATATATATATATATATATATATAT
>NC_028637.1:28716778-28748226 GCF_001406875.1 Solanum pennellii | reverse complement strand
CTCTCAATTTCAACAATATTACTGATCCTTAATTCAATATATAAAAAGCTCCCCGCAATATGAATTTATCACTATTTATCATTAATTATTCATTAAAATATTCTTGCTAGTCGATATTAGTATAGCCTTTTATAATCTCTTGATGTATTTAACTTAACTCACCTTGTTGATTCTATCAAATGAAATATCAATATGGTCATCGTGCCATTCAACTTGAACTATTCAATTTATCTTCAATATACCTCCACTCTAAAGGATAAAAAGGGAAATATGTCATACAAATCTTATAACAAATCTTAGTCTCTCAACATCATGATAAGTGATCACATTTTATATCTCTACTCAACTTTTTCCCATAGCCTTACCATAATGGCTAAACTCTTATTTGATCAATTGAATGTTCCTAATCTTATCATTATCTTCAAGGCATCAACATATACCATTTCATTACTAAATTATTCACATATCATAAACACATGTTATAAAATTGTCCCTAGTAAATTCAAATGAAGTTCAAGTATCCTTGTCTAAATCACACCTTGAGAAAGTTGTTCTTACTATTTCAAACCTCGTCAATTTCATTATTAAAATTCGAAATGCTCAATACTAAGTTATTTTTATAACCACACAACTTACGTACTAAACTGCATAATATCATCCCCTACCACAAATGTCAAATTTGAAAATGTCTCCTCACCGTTGGTGAGAGAATGAAACAAGAATTTTGACCTTAAACCAAACCACACACGCACGATTAGGAATGAAAGAAGAAAGTTTCCTAAAGTCCTGTAGTCTCTCAAAGATAAGTAACGGACGTCTCCGCACCTATCCGTAAGACTCTACAGACTCAGCTCTTGTACTCGTGAGACCGATGAACCTAGGGCTCTGATACCAATTAAAAAATCTATTATCATTGTATACATTATTATATGTTATTATTTTATGCTATATTGATAATGGGTGATAAGAAATAATGGGTAAGTTGGTGATGATTACTAAATTATATTACATTGTTAGCAATTGGGTTAGTATTCAAAAATATATATATATATATAAAAATCGATCGAAGTCGAATAATTGAATGGCTGCAGGTTAAGAATTTATTTAGTAAGTACTAATAAGGATCGAACATAGGCTAACTTCTTTACTTGTACTAACAAAAACATGATTTAGAAAGTAATATATATATATATATATATATATATATATATATGTATATATATATAATTTCAGGAAGTAAATGAGATTAGAGAAAACTTACATATCGTTTATGTTTGATTATTTAATTTTATCTATATAAATTTTTAAAATAAAAAAACCTATAAACTATAACCGAGGGAATATAAAAAAAATCGATTCAATCAATATCATCGATTTATGCTCACCCCTAACAATAAGAATTTATTTAGTAAGTACTAATAATGTCCGAACATAGGCTAACTTCTTTACTTGTATTAACAAAAAGATGATTTATATATAAAATTATAATTAATAGGAATTAAAGATTTTGTAGCAACATTCAAGGCCACAAAAAAAGTTCAACCATCAGTGGCAACAAAGTCGCTGCAAGCTCTTTTTTTGTAGCGACTCTTATACGTTGCGACAAATACTTTTTTTAATTATATTTTATGAGAAAATTAGTTCATATAAGGAGCGACTTTTGACTTTTCTCCACTAAAAATGTAGCATTTAATGACGACGTCTACAGTCGCCACTATAAATACAACCTTTTCTAGCAACCATTTGATGTCGTCACTAAAGCTCTTACTTTAGTGGTACCTCTACGTGCCGCCACTATAAGTCGTCACAAAAAATCCTATTTCTTGTAGTGTACACAATACCCAAGGTTGGGTCAGGGCCACAACAAGGTTGTTTTCTGCATTAGTCACCCTTAACTTATGCTTTTGGCATAAGCTGAGGTGCACAAGTCCAAGGAGGGACCAGGGCCAACACATTGTTCTCAGAAAAGATCAGTTGGAGTGAAAAAGAAAGGTCTATTTTAAGCTCAAATCATTTGGATCAAGAAGGGGTTAATTTCATTCGGTTTTCTATTATCTAGGCTAAAGATTGACTATCTTGAACAAGAGCTTATGATCCTTTCCTAATTGTCTATCACAACTTACTTTTAGACGGACTAACAAGACAAGTTATAGCTCAATACCAATGGTGGACTATTCAAATTTTCCTCACACTCACTTGACATCTCATTACTCTACCAGATTATCAGACACCTAGTTCGAGTTATAGATTTATGGTCATGTCGTGGTGTATCTCCAGGTTATGCTTAGATCCACACATTCATCAATTACTATGCCTAGTCGTGCAGCATTTTCTTTAAATCAGGATATCATTTTGTTTAGCCATCATGCTTCATATTCCATTTCTATACTATGTACAAAAGATACCAAAATGGTGATTTAACAATAAAATAACCAGTCTCTTGGGGAAAAATAACACAAACAAGAAAACCTCAAGAGAGGATCGTGAGTTGGGCTACTCAGACTTCACCCTAGCACTCACTTTCAATTTACCCCACCCCCAACAAAAAGATAAGCAATTATCCCTAATGCATAAAATTTTATAAAATAGGGTGTTAGGTGAAGAAAACTCGAGGCGCAAAGCGCAAACGATCAACATGATGATAGGTCCGGTTTCCCGGAACCTGCTCCCTCTGTAGTAGGGACACCATCAGTGGTGTCATGAGCAATAACAGCACCATCAATAGTGCTCCTCTCAGCCTCAACAATTCTCGAGCTAAGACTCCCCAGCAGCCACTTCTATAAATCTCAACTGGCGGGCCTCCTCATCAATCAACGAGGCTCTCCTTGCGACCTCCAACTCATTGCGCTCTTTCTTCCGTGCTCGAGACTCATCCTCATCTCTAACTCGGTGCCTCCACATAGCCGGACGCTTCCTCTGAACCAGAAGACTCCTCGGAGCCAGACGCTCCCTCAAAATGTGCAGCCAACCTAGAAGGTGTGCTGGTCAGTATGCGCTCCTCTTCAAACTAGGAGGCAGTGACTCCGCCGGGTGCCACCTTCGTGGGCGTGGCTCTGGTTGTGGGGGAATCATGGGTAGGAGTTAGGGTTCCTAGTGGCACGTACTCCGGGTCACGCTCATAGTCTGAGCCTATGACCATCTGGTTCGACAGGGACACATACTTAGAACGCCCTCTCGAGTAGACACGGTCTTGCTTGGGTGCCATATGTACCTGCAAAGAAGTTATTAGTACCACTAGAAGCCTATAACACATTCAAAAGCATCAAACACAAGAGTAAAGCACATAATGGAATGGCAGTGAAGAAGTGCAGCACTTCCTGACGGACCCATCGACGGTCCGTCGAAGGGACGACGGTCTTTCATGGGGGTCCGTCGAGGGACACTTAGAAGAATTTTCATAAACATCAGAAACAACGGTTGTGATAGTGTCGACGATTGTGCAGGATTGAACGTCGAAGGAACAACGGCCCACCAATGGGGTCCGTCGACGGACACTTAGAATATTCTTTACAAAATCAGAAACAAAGGTTCTGACAGCGTCGACGGATATGCAGGATGGTCCGTCAGTGTGGTCCGTCGAGGGACACTTAGAATAAATTTTTTAAACATCAGAGACAAAGGTTCTTATTGTGTTGATGGTTGTGCAGGACGGACCGTCAAAAGGACGACTGTCCGTCAATGGGTCCATCGATGAGTGCACCAAACCAATTTTCTGCAGATTTTTAGTGATTTGGTCCCTGCACATTTAACACCCATTAAGCAAATCTTTTTGTGTTTTCTGGACACTTTTTTTGGACTCGAACCCTACTCTACGCTCTAGCAACCACTTCTAAAGAAAAATAAAAGAGTTTTCAGATGTGACATAAGTAATAAAAGCAAAAAAAAATGCAACTTTTCCAAGAAAATCATGAAAAACCTATAGTTGGAAAGAGGATACATATTGGGTTGCCTCCCAATCACCGCTTGATTTAACGTCGCGGCACGACGGAGGACTCTTGATTACTAAGACTTCAACAAGATGATATGCCTCGATCACTTCATTTGCCGTTTTAGCATGCCCTAGATAGATTTTGATATGCTGCCCGTTCACCTTGAACCTTACACCCTCCTTGTTCTCCAACTCAACCACACCATGAGGGAATAGTTGGGTAATCAAATAGGGACCAGTCTATTTGGACTTGAGTTTGCCCGGAAACAAGCGCAACCTAGAATTGAAAAAAAGCACCAAATCCCAAACCAAAAAATCCTGCTTTTCAATCTTTTAGTCATGGTACTTCTTCATCTTTTCTTTGTATAGGGCTGGACTTTCATATTCAAGAGAAATTCATCAAGCTCATTCAACCCGTTTAACCACTGTTCATCAAGGTGAACCCTTATTTTTTTTCTTTTCTTTTTTTCCGGTAATCCATACACACCCTCCATCCAGTCACCGTTCTCATCGGGACAAACTCATTTTTCTCATTGGGGACCACAGTAATTCCCCCTTTCTTAGCTACACACTGAACAGGAATACCCAACTACTATCGACGATTTGATATATCACTCCAGCATCCAACCACTTAATAATTTCCTTCTTCACCACCTCTGGCATAGGTGCATTTAAACGTCTCTGGTGCTCAATACTTGTATTACGATTGGGCATGAGTTGGATTTTATGTGAACAAATTCCGGGAGGTATCCCAATAATATCCGCAATAGTCCACCCTATAGCTCTTTTTAACCTTTTTAACACCTCCACCAAACTCTCAACTTGATGCACATTCAAATCTGATGCAATAATTACCGGCAAAGTGTCACCTTTTCCCAAGAATACATACTCAGATGAGGTGGTAGAGCCTTAAGTTCTACTTTAGGATCCTCTTCTATAGATGGTTTCGCGGGTGGATACTCGCGATGTGTCATATCTAACTCCAACTTCTTTGGTTTAAACCGAACATCACCTCGATCAAGTTCCACGACCAATGACCCATACACTTCAATGCAATCACTATCAAAATTCATGATCACTGCCGCTAGTGTTCTGCACCCAGACGCTTTTTTATTTGTACCTAAGATGACTTTTCAACCCTGTAAGATATGGCAGATACCGATTGGAGCTCACCACTCGTCCTCGTGGACCTACAAATGTTGAAAGTCATTTCTTCATTGTTTAAGCAAAATTTCATTTACCCTTTCTCCATAACAACCAAGGCTCTGCCCGTAGTAAGGAATGGCCTCGCAAGAATATTAGGCACCTAAAAATCGACCTCACAATCCAGAATCACAAAATTTTCCAGAAATATGAATGACTCCACCTTAACTAACGCATCCTGGAGTATCCAAATATGCCTCTTCGCTGTTTGATCATCCGTCACCCAAACCCAACTTCTTGTAAATAGAGAGAGGCATGAGATTTATGTTTGCCCCAAGATAACATAATGATTTTGCAAAGTGTATTAACCCGATTGTACATGGAATAGTGAAGGCAACCTGATCTTCTTTCTTTTGCATTAGAGACCTTGTACTAATAGCTCTACAATGCTGGATTCTATCATCATTCTCAAAACTGAACGATCTTTTGTTAGTGATCATATCTTTCATGAACTTGGCATAACCAGACATTTGTTCAAGAGCTCTACCAAAGGGACATTGATGGAAGATGTTTGAGCATAGTGATAAAATGCCGGTATTTACCATTCTTGGTCTTTTTCACTAACCTCTCTGGGAATGGAGGTGGTGGTCTAGGATTGGGGTTCACCTTTTGGGTACCTCAGCTTCATTCCCCATTTTGTCCCCTAACTCACCACAAGCCTCCCCTGCCTCATCATCACATTTTATCACATTTTCTATACCAGACGGCGTCGGTGGGTCAATGATTTGCTTACTACCTCGAGTTGTGACTTCCATACAATGTCTATCATTTTTTGGATTTTGGACAATATTGATAGGAAGAGTGCTTGGTTGGCGTGGGTTCACAGTCGAAGACAATTGAGCCATTTGCAACTCAAGATGCTTAAGTCGAGATTGCATGTGCATAAACTTTTTTCCCAATACTTGCTAAGTCACTCCTTAACTCTTTAGTGTGCTCATAACTAGCATCAAACCTCCTCATTATTTTCTGCAACATATCCTTTTATTCGAATATGAAATCCAATCTTGGAAATACAACATCCCACTTTTTTTTATTACCCAGGGTTTCGATACATTTCGCAATAACTCGCGCCATACGGCCTCGACCATCCCTAGGAGCAACTTCCCGATTTTGAGGTGGAACATAGGGCCCACTCCTATCATTTATGTTACCATAGTTAGCATATGATTATAGATGCTATAGACATATTTTATTATTATTATTATTATTTTCATAGTTGTTTGTTAAAGAACAAGAAGAAACCAAAATTTAATAGTGGGAAAAAATATAATAATAAAGAAATCGAAAATTGATATATAGGTTTGATGTTCTAAACATGGGGTTATAAATATGTGAAATAGTATTGTCCAATCATTGGACAATGATTACTCCTAATCATAGACCAAGATTTAGGATTATTAATAGTGAACGAGGAATATTGATTGAAACATTGAAATTAGATTGTTTCAGCAGTTAGTTTTGCAGTCCGTCATTGGTGTGTTGGGCAATTAGTTTTGGCTTTAATTATTTTTATTCAATTATCATATTAGGATTCAAGTTTTGATATATTAAAATATGTATTAAATAGTGGGTGTATTGTGATATATAAAAATCATTAAAATTATGTTGTTAAATATTGAGAGTAAACTCTAGACTTGAAACTTAGGAATTTGATTATATATATTTTAGAGAGTTCTTGGATTTAGGCTAGAGCTATAGTAATATGAGTGTTATTACTTTCGAAACTTTATTGTGATTATTAATGTGAATAGATTGCTTTGAGTTGGAAGTTCAACGAAAGGGGAAGATTCCTTAGTGATTGTTCGAGTATTTGAGGCAAGTGGATTTCTAAACTCTTGTTAAGTGTATGGAATGCGTGTATTTCCTTGTGGTATATGTTTGGGAGTAACGGTATTGGTGATGGGTTGACTGGTCCACATTGATTAATTCTAATGATGACAAAAAGGGATAACAAAAGGCAATGTGATTAATTATTTATGTGTGATGTATTGAGAAAGGTTTGAAGGCTTGTTGAATCATTGTTGATGTGATTTCATGTTTGTGTGGTTGTGAACTGTGCAATGTTATAAAAATGGTCATCTCCTCATTATTTGTGTGAACTTGTCATCTGCATTATTTTGAGGCATTGGTTGTGACAAGTGTTATGTGCATTTAAAAAGAATGATTACTTAAGAGGATGTACCATTTTGAGGGACATATCGCGCGCCGCGATGGATACTATATTTCGAAGAACGTATCTCGCGCCGCGATGGATACTATATTTCAAGGGACGTATCGCGTGCCGCGATGGTTACTATTATCGAGGGTTGTATCGTGCGCTGCGACAGATGCGTGGATAAATATGTCCCCCATGGGTCCCGGACTGAGAGACAATGGGTGTGTATCACTAGGTCAGACATGCATCATTATACTTGACATTGCATTCCACTGCATTGCACATGCTTATCTTTAGTGAACTTTATATTGTATTTTGCTGATCTTGTGAATTCCTTTCTGTGTAACTTGTGATTGATGAATACTGAGCTTGTTGTTGAGGATATAAAATTTGTTTAAGTTTTTTTGTTGAGGATATGTAATTTGGCAAAGTATTGTTGTTGAGGATATGTAATTTGACAAAGTGTTGTTGTTGAGAATATTTAATTTGCCAAAGTGTTGTTGAGAATATGTAATTTGTCCAAGTGTTGTTGTTGAGGATATGTAACTTGTCTAGGTGTTGTTGTTGAGCTATGTGCTATGTAAATTGTGAGTTGTTTGGTTGGATTGATTTTATGCAAGTTGTAGTTTTGGAGGTTCGGTTGGGGTGGTAGGAGTACCCGTATTTCATCCCCTTAGCTTGTGTTTAGAGGTTTACTTGTTGAGTACCGTGCGGTTTGGTACTCACCCCTTGGTTCTACATTTTTTTTGTAGGTTACTAGCCTGGACCTTTATGATATATTCTCTTCTTTTCCAAAAAGGCTTCGTGGAGATTTGTGAGGTAGTTGTTGGTCATCTCAGCATCCCTCCTTACTCTTGTTTATGATTTTGTCCTATTCTAGAGACAATATCATATGACACTTCTATTTTCTTTTGATTCAATTGTGATACTTTAGAGACATGGACACGTGACAACCAGGTTTTGGCATATAATGTAAGTTGATGGTAAATTTTCCGCATTTTATTGTAATAGTTGAGTTTTAGGTTGACTTGTCTTGGTGGGATAAGACGAGTGCCATCACGTCCATTTTTTTTGGGTCGTGACACTTTGTTTGCTATAAAAAGAGAGATTTCGTCAAAAATTTTAACTACATTTCTTAAAAAATAATATTCATTATTCTTCTTCTTCTTCTTCTTAAAATATCCTATTTAGTATATCTTCTATATCTTTATGATGAAACTATATGCACATACTATTACTACACATTTTAACTAATGATGGGGTTTCCTCACATTTTTAAACTACATTTAAAAAATGTTTTTAGTTCTTCTTTTGTTAAAATCTCGGGATTGATTTATAGATATGGGCAATCTCAAAGGTTAGTGAAATTCGAATATTCCCTAACATGAATGTTAAATTAATCTAATATTCCAACTAAAACATCAAATTTAGTACATCTTCTATATTTAATAATATTTATATTATATTTTATTATATTAAAAGTAAGAACACAAAAAGTAAAATAATAACATAGTACCACACTAAAAGAGAAGGGAGGAGAAAGTATATTGAAGAGGTGTAATTACGATTTATTAAGAGTGACAATCTTTTTATTTTAATAATGTTTACTTTAAATTCAAAAATAGTATTCTAACTGGTTTGACATTCACGTGCAATGCACGTGCGTCAAAACTAGTAATAAATAAATATGTGTACTAACTAATTATAAAATTGCTAATCAATAAATGACATTTATCCAATTTGTCCACTCATCACTTGTCTTCAAGTGTGTGTGAACACTCTCTATGCCATGTTAATGTATGTAGTATATTTATTCCATTTTAAATTAGTTTGGGGGAGGGGGGGAGTAATAGGACTTTGTTAAATTTAGGTGTGTCTTTGATATTCTGGTCATACTCCGCAGGGTACTTGGGCCTTATCCCTATTATAATTTAAGTTAACTCTAGGCCATTTATCCACCCAATTTTAAAGCCCCATAATCTTTTTATTTATTGCAAGGAAGAATTTCTCCACTATAAATAATGATGGTCTTACTATATAATTAGCAGAACATTAAGAATAATTTCTTATTGCTTAGTAACTAAACATGGTCAGCCATGGCCATAACTTCTCATTTGAACTCGATTACTTTATCTAATTTATTTGTTGTGATTCATGTAACCTCTAGGTCATTTATCTACAAAATTTAGTACCACATAATCTTCCTACTCGTTGCAAGGTAAATTTGTCTTTTATAAATAGTGATGTTCTTACTTTTTAGCATTATTTCGGAAGTAATTGCCTTTTGTTTAGTGACAGAATGTGGTCAGTCATATTGGCCACAACTTCTCATTGAAACTCTATTTTGTAACGATCGGGTTTCGCCGTTATAGAAAAGTCAATGGGGAATATTTTGGCCAGAAAACTTATTCGTAGTGTGTGGAATTTTTCAACCTAGTCTAGAGTTGAACAAAATTGGAGTTGATAACTCATTAATGGTTCTTTACGAGTTTATACAATTAATCTTGGGCAAGTAGAACTCTGGAAATTGATCTTGGAATGAAAGAGGTTTTCTGAGTGCCGTCGACGATGTGTTGTGAAATGGGGGACTTGGAATTATTTGAATAGCTCACTTTTTCGTGCAAGCCTCTTTGGTGTAGGATTTTTTCACTATGGAGGGGACTTTTTGAAGGTCCAGACGCGACTTAAAGTCGTATATAAACTCCCTAAACAATTTTATTTTGCAGTTTTTGTTTCTTAGAGCTTTGGAACGAACCCCATGCGAGTTTTGACAGTTTTCTACCATTCTTCAGGCTAAAGGAAAGTTTTTACTCCCTGAATCCATTTTTTGATCCGTTGAACGTAATAAAATGGGTAACTATCAATGGGGGGGGGGAGGGTTTTGAATAAGAAACCATGGTGGTAAAAATCCTTAGTTTGGATACTTGAGATTATAAGTATGATCTAGGTTTTTAGAATTGTTAGTAATCCTGGTAATTGGTGATTGTTTATTGAGTGTCGTATTATATTTATTGTTTGTAAACCAAGAACAATCATAACGAATCCATAAAGAGAAGGATTTAGTGTTTCAATCTTGTTTCGAGATAGTAATGATTGTGATTTTATGATATGTTGGTTTGTGCTTTATTGTTATGAATGTATGTATGCAAATGTTGCATAATTGATCACACCTTCTGTAAGTTAATATGAAGGAATACCTATATGTCATGAATCACTTCTTGAATATATGATATTGAGAATATACTTGTGCTAGTAATTGCAATATGTGGAAAGGATCAGGTTCCAGATTTTGGCATAACTAATTGGGATTGATTGTCAGGTTCCTGCATAAATATGGGACTGAATGTCACATTTCAACATAATTATTGGATCAGGTGCCACTAGTATACTAAGAGTTTGAGTTTGGGTTCCAAGAGAGGACCAACTACTTGACATAATTTTACTATCTTGAGAATTTTGAAATTGTACGTTGTTCATAGATATTGATAATATTGTACATGTTCGATACTTTAATTTGCATGTTTATGATGTTTTATTGACTTTCTTATGTTACACTTAGTGAGATAGCCGCGTGGTCCCATCAGTACACTGTGGTTGTGTATTAATACTGAACTTGGTCTTATTTTTGTTGAGTAAAGGGAATATTAGGCTATTGAAAGACCTTTTCGTAAAGATTAGTGATGTCGTTCCAATTCAAGGGTGATCCAATTCTTCCTCGCTTCCATGAGTTCTCCATTCATCTATGTCCACACTTTCGACTTAGACTCCTCTAGTTAGTTAATATTGCATTAATTTAGATTTTTATCCCTTCTTGTTTAGACTTTGATTCCTCATTTAGTTATTTAAGTACATTGACTATCAAGTTCTTGAGATTGTTCGTTCGCATTAGTTAGCGAAGTTGTTTGTTAAAACCATGTAGTTTATGGGGACTACACATTGATTGTCATTAAGCCTATTTCCGTATATTTAAATGCCTTACTTTTCATAAAAGTTTTCAATTTGGGTCGTAGTAATGGTTCACCCACTGCAGGGTTAGTAGGAGTTCCGATCACGATGCTGTGGGTCGTAACACATTTTTTCACTCAATATTCTATCTTTTTTTTCTCTTCTAACTCATGTAACCTAGACGTCATTTATCTACCAAATTTACTACCCCATATTCTTCTTATTCAATGCGAGGAAGAATGTCTCCCATATAAATAGTGATGGTCTTACTTTGTCATCACAATGTTGGAGTAATTGCAATTTATTTAGTGATTGAACGTGGTCAACCATATTTGCCATAACTTAATATTGAACTTTTTTATTATACAAATTATCGAAACTCTTGTAACCTCTAGGTTATTTGTCTATCCAACTTACTACTCCATAATCAACCTATTCATGTCAAGAGAGAATATCTCCATTATATATAATGATGATCTTATGTTTTTCGATGTACAAGAAAATATACAGCGCATAAAAAATGAGTAAATAAAAGTACTTATTAGTTGAAGGAAGATGTTCTTTTTATAAAGCTTTGGATTCAATTCTTGTCTCACAATTTTTGGCTTGTACTTGGAGATTGAGATTTATTTTCCGGATAAGACATGTTAAGAAAGTATTGCTAGATTGCTAAAAAAAACTTTTTGTCGTGGGATTAAATCTCCTTTAAAAGAAAAATATATCTATTCATATCTCAACCTAAAAATTTATTTTCAATTGTTATTTTGTAATTTCACCAATAAAAACCACTTGACTTTTCCATATAAATATATATCATCCTGTATTTTTTTATCTTATTTTTTTTTACAGAAAATATAATCTCTAATAAGTTGAAGGATATCTATGCATAAACCTAAATTTGTTTTCTCTATTCCTGTTTTATTGACATAAATTTTTGCTTACAACCATGTTATGAACTTTTCTTTTGAATCATAGGTCTATTAGAAATAATATTCTTATGACACATTGATATGGGTAAAATATGTGTACAGCTTAATTATTAATTTCCTCAAACTCACTTGTGTGATTACACGAAAGGTTCTTTACTTGAAAATTTGAATTCAAAAGAGGTCTGAATAAACCATCTTTTGGATTGTGGATTAATTAGAAAAAAGACTCTTTATCCCGAAAAACAGGAATAAGATATGTGTACGTCCTACCTCCCATATTAAACTTTAAGATGACTATCTTTTTCACTAATAAAATTTGATATTGGGCAAGACTTCATTTACATCAAGTTATGGTGATGTTAAAAAAATTGATCACAAATCTTGACAAATTTGCTTACATAAAGTCATGGTGATCATCAAAAATTTGTTCTCAAACCTGGATGAATCACCATAATATATTCAGCATTAAGGACAATATCACATAATTTAATTTATCTCTTGATATATTTAGGATAGTTCTGAAGGAAGTGGAACTGATACACTCCCTACTAGTAAAGTTGAGCTCTGTCCATTTATATTTTATAACTTCATCATAGATAAACTAATGTGTGTGTAGAAATTTTCCATCCCATTTCAACGGAATGTTTCTTCTTTAATAATCATGATTAGCTTGATTGTATGGGTTGAAATCTCTCGTTTCGAGAGGGTTAGACACAGTGAAGTTTGACATTTTAGCTGATAGATGGAATATTGATTTCTTTTATTCCTACACAATCCGAATGTAAGTAGTTGTGAAGGGGGATTAAGGTATTTTCTATGTGATGAACTCACGAAAATCATGGAAATTTCATATTTTAACTGTTTTGAAAATATTACATGATTGACATTTCTTTATCATATTTGATATTTCTTTAACTTCCTAAATCACCCCGAGAAATATTTTTTAAAAGATCAATTTTTTGGTCATATAGGTCATTTTATAAATTATCAAAAAATAGAGTTTTTGCCCAACCCTAACCTAATCTGATTAGCGTAAAGCCCATAATCATTAACCCTATCTATTAAAGCTAACTTCAACTTCCTCTTGAGCTCACCTTCATTTCTTCTTACTATGTTGCCTCCTTGCTCACGTCTGAATGTTACACTACTACTTATTCTATTGTGGGCAGTACAATCTCACTCACTCACACGCACGCACGCACGCATGCACACATGCACGCACGCGTGTGCACGCGCGCACACGCACATCCACATTATTGAAGTGAAATCTACTTTTTTGGGGATACGCCTTGGCGTGAAAAATCTAATTTTTATTTTCTATCTCCTAGTCTTCTTTTGGTTAATTGTGTTCTAATAATAAGGTTTTTGAATGTACTTCAAGTGGGATGAACACAAAAAATCTTCGTGCGCGCACACACACACATATTATTGAAGTGAAATCTACTTTTTTGGGGCTACCCTATGGCGTGAAAAATCTTATTTTTGTTTTCTATCTCCTAGTCTTCTTTCTGTTTGAAGTGTTCTAATAATAAGGTTGTTGAATGTACTTCAAGTGAGATGAAACACATAAAATTTTCGGCATATGATGTTAAGCACATATTGCAGCAAAATGACTAAGTTGAAGTTTCTTTTCCCCTATTATGGTCTTTCTGTTTTTATGACGAGTACTTCCCCGTGGAGTGCCAAATCTAAATAGAATCTCAAGTAGGCTTCGAGCTACCGTGAATCGAATTCACAATGGATCACAAGAGGGTTCAATCTTATACGACTAATGTTCACAAAAAATTGCAAAACCTCCTTTAAGAGAAGTAAAAATAGGGGGAAAATATAATAGTGACTTTTACATTCATATTTTAAATTTTTTCCGTAATATCATATATGGAAATATTTTAAAATTATGCATTCATATATCACTATAATAGTCCACCATATGAGAATTACATCTCTTAGGTATAGTTCAATAATTTATCATTTAGAAGAAAAGAAAGAGATAACTAGAATAAAGTGATTTTACATAAATAGGGCTGTAGGAACATTAATACAGGTCTTTTCCTATTTTGGTTAGGTGCAACACCAACACATAAATCATAAGGGAGTACCACTTTCGTACCCTTTTTTATGAAAAAAGACATTGTGTGAGCAAAATAATTTTTTGAAGGGTTCGTATCATTGACATGAAGATGAGCTCAAGAGGAAGTTGAAGTATTATCTACCTCTCTCATCCAAGGTATGATAATTGTATTCTGTACTTTGAAGTCTTATTTTATTCATGGACGTCATAACAACGTAACAGTGAATTGATTTGATGAACAAATTGGATTCAGTTTCATTACTTCTAATAATGATGGCACTGAGCTCTCCGATAATAAATCATATATTATTATAAGTGGGAAGGTTTTGAGTTCAAAGTTGGATTACTAAAATGCCCTTCACTTATTTATTAAATTAGAAAAATGTCATTTACAAAATTTGAAAATTAAATAATGTCATTTTTTGCTGATCTTTAATTAGTGGTCCTTTGAGTTTCTGCAGTTAAACTCATTCCAACCGCACTTAATGTTTCACACTAAATTCAATACTTAAGATTGAAGATAGATAGTCATAATCTCCTTGATTACAATCCAAAAACATTTCAACTCATATTTTTCTTAGTTATTGTTGATCAATGTTTATATAATTTTCTCCACCTTTTCATTTTTTTTTACATTACAAAACTCTATATAGGTATACAATAAGTTTTCTTTCTCTCATCTTCCATTCATTCTCATTCTGCTAGAGATTCTTTTTTTCCAGGTATATCAATCCTTTTTATATATGTATGTGTGGTTTAAGCCTCAATCTTAGTATGTTTAGCGAGATAGTGTTGATATAAAAACGGAATGATTATTTTTAAATTAGAACTATTTATCCCAATTTCATAAATTAATCTTTTGGTTCATATAATTAATTTTCATCTTATGGAAACAAAGATCAAAAGATATTCGAAAATGAGAACAATGTTCGTCAATTTTTTCTATTTTCATTTAAAAAATACTATTGTATATTTAAAAAAAAAAGAAGATTGCAATTCATATAAGCACAAAAGAAAAAGATTCTCATATTTGTGATTTCAGCAATAACTAGAATTGCATTTATTTCTTCTCCATGTCTTTGCTACTTTCGTCAAAGACTTTTACATCTGTTTATTATTTTTTTCGAGTAGAAATTCATTGTAAACTACTTCAATAAATAAGTTGTTTGATCTGGAAAAATAATTAGTATTCATAGACATATTCATACCATTAGAGATTAAATCATAATTAAAATTGTTAATTTCTGCATTTCTTATTTTATAATTGAACTTTATAAAGAAAAATTTAAAATAAAAATATTAAGGGACAAACGTGCAACGCACGTTTTAGATACTAGTATTATTATAAGTATGAACTCTAAATTTATAAAGTTGAATTACTATTTTGCCCCTATACTAAATTAAAAAGTAATAAAATACTTTACCCAAATATAAATTAAATATCTAATTAAATAGTAATATTTGAATTGCATAATAGAGAAGCAAAATGAGAAGTTCAGCAGTCAACTCAATTACTATGTGTGAAATAACGAAATAGGATGAATACTAATAAAGTTTCAATTAATATAGAAGTTGAAACGTATTTTGCTAATTATGAGAAGTTGAAAGGAATCAAATTAAGTAATTGAGGAATATCAAAGAGTTTTTATCAACAAATCTTCAAGACTACACTATATAAACATACTCAATATTAGTCATTCAACATAAGCTTCCATTGTTAAGTGGGTACAAAAGTGTCTTCTAATTTTCAGGTACAATCTTATTATGTTTAGATTTTTCCGTTTGATTTGCTAACTTCATTTGAATGATAACTTTCTAATTTTTTTAATAGGTAAAATAAATAGCTTGAAAGGTATAATCACACATATCAAAAATTGAGTGTTGTACACATATGATTTGATGCTGATTGATGATCAACTCTCTTTGAAACTCTCTAATCATAGTTTCCCGCAGAAAAGAAACCATGTTATAAACTTTTAAACTATAATAA
This sequence comes from Solanum pennellii, assembly GCF_001406875.1. Taxonomy (NCBI): domain Eukaryota; kingdom Viridiplantae; phylum Streptophyta; class Magnoliopsida; order Solanales; family Solanaceae; genus Solanum; species Solanum pennellii. The sequence continues at coordinate 28,732,005 of NC_028637.1, read as the reverse complement.
TAAATTGAAATTGCAGCTGTTTGCTAGCAAAATATATCACATTTTCTTTAACAAATGTAGCAACTCCAAGTCTTCTCTAACAGTGATGGATAGTAGTTGTAAGCATATAAATGTAAGTCTGGGTATATCTGAAAGTTTTTAAGGAAATAGGTACATTTGTAACGACACACATTAAGGATACAAGAAGACTTTAAGTAACGCCGCATTTTCCCTGTTTAATTCTTTAACTTGATGTGTCTTTCTTGGAATATTTTACAAATATTGATATCTAATCACCTTTTGATTGATCAATTTCATGAATTTTTTAGTTGTTGATGACTGTCTGTACATTTAATTGCTTATAAATGGGTAAGCTTTGGAGATTTATCTAATGTACAGTAGATCGAAAATATCGATAGTACATTCGAAAAAAACATCATGTTCTTCTAATAGCTTATTATATACTTTTCCATTTATTTTTTTTATTGATTTTTATTTGGGATACACGTGCAACGCACGTGCCCGGAGACTAGTATAGCATAGATGTGAAGGTTTTCATAGTTTAGATGATGTTGAAGTTGTTGAACTCAATGTGGAATCTGGGTATGATGGTCGTACTACGACTTTCAATATTATCGATCTTGATGGTACTTCTGTCAAAGGAGGACCACATTATGGTGGAGTTGGTGGGGATGATCTATATGGTGGTGGTTGTGGATATTGATCTTGAGGTGGGATATATGGTGGTGGTGAAGGTGGTTAGGGCAGTAGCAAGCATTACCAAGGTGATGGTTGATATGGCGATCATGGTGAGAGGTATGATGGAGGTGGTGGTGGTAGACGAGGAAGCGGGTATTAAAAGTCTGAGTATGCTGGTCATTTTCAAGGAAATGTAGTCAAGGTTATGGATATGGAAGCAGCGGTGGTGGTGAATATAATTGAACAACAGACAAGGTGAGGTGGTGGTGGTTGTTACGAGTTAGGGGAAGAAGGGTTGATAACATTGATATACTTGATATAAATATCATTCCCACCACCTTCGCCTCCATTCTCGTGCAACCATATCTCCCACCACCAGTACTGCTGCCATATCCACAACCTTGACAACATTCCGTTGTAAAATTACAATCTTTTCCACACTTGTAACACCCACTTTCTCCTCTACCACCACCGCTATACCCATCGCCACCTCCACCATACCTCCAACCACGACCGCCATATCCACCATCACCTCCATATATCCTGCAGCCCCCCCTAACAACCTTCACCACCACAATATTTCCAAACTAAAAATGTATATAATACACCACCACTATAGGAATCACTTCCACCAACTCTACAATCACGTTATCCTCTTTTGATAAGAGCACCATCTGGGCCGGCAACATTGGTAGTCTTTGTATGACCATCATTCTTAGATTCCACATCGGTTCAACCGCTTCACCGACAGTAAAAGTACAAAAGTCTTTAGATCTTATACTAGATTGATTAACAAAAAGCTCATCACAACCATAATCCGGAGAAAACTGAATCCTTTTTGGTCACTGAACCACTTCACTGTTCCTTTTTTCTGATGCCTCTGATTATACCAACTTACAAAAGAGTTGATTATATGTAAAATTCACTTTAACTATAAAACATATACACGACCATGATCAAAATCTCGTGTTCAATGAAAAAAATAAAGAGCTCTAACACCTACACTTTATTTTTATTTCCATTTCAAAGTAATAATAGTGAACAATATGAGTACAAGGGAAAAACTAATATTATCTTGATAATTCGTATTTACTAGCAATAAAATATACTTTTGTAGAAACTTCTACTTGACAAAAAGATCAATGATTTATGTTGCACAAACTACAAATTAGTATTGAAAATTTAAAAAGTCTCAAAATATGGGGGAAAGTGTAATTGATCAAAAACTTATTTGAAGAGTCCAAACTACATTTAGTAAATACTCTTTTCTTTCCAAATTATTTAGTGTACTTTTACTTTTATTCAGTTTAATATAGAATGTTATTTTTTCTTTGGGTGTGACACATCTTTAAGACCACAAATTGAAAAGAAATTTAAATATATTCAACATATGATCCTTAATGAAATTATTCTTTATTTTGTAAAATTTCATTTAAAATTAAAATTAGACCAATCTATATATATACAATTTTTATCTGTCTATACTACCTAAGATAAAACACCAAATATAGTACATCCACTATATTTTATATTGTATTATATTTATTTGTGTGTATTATGCTATATCATATTAAGACAAACACATCTACATAATTGAAGGGTTGTGACATTTTCAAAGAGTGATAACTTTTTCAGATGAGTTGTGAGCTTTGAAAAGGGTTGTGACTTTTCTATAGGGTTGCGACTTTGAAGAGTTGTAACTTTTCCGAAAGGTTGTGAAATTTACGAAGAGTTATGACTTCTCTTATGAGTTGTGACTTTTCCGATTGATTTTGAGTTATCTAAAGGGTTGTGACGTCTTTTTGATAAGGCGCAGTATGTAGTTTTTCACACACTACCCTTTGTTGTCTATAAAAAGAGGGGTTTCCTCAATCTTTTTAACTACATTTAAAAAAAATATTCATTATTCTTGTTCTTTTTCTTATTAAAAGATTCTATTTAGTATATCTTCTGTATCTTTATGATGGAACAATATGCACATACTATTACTGCAAATTTTAACTATAAATGATGGAGTTACCTCACATTATAAACAACATTTTAAAAATGTTTTTACTTTTTCTTTTCTTACAACCTCAGGATTGATTTATAGACGCGGACAATATCACAAAGGTTAGTGAAATTAGTATAGTCCCTAACATGAATGTTAAATTAATCTAATATTCCAACTAAAAACATCAAATTTAGTAAATATTCTATATTTTATAATAATGTTTATATTATATTATATTATTTTATATTAAAAGTAAGAACACCAACAATAAAATAATAACAAAATACCACACTAAAGAGAATGGAGGAGAAAGTATATCGAAAAGGTGTAATTATGAGTTATTAAGAGTGACAATTTTCTTATTTTAATAATGTTTACTTTTTATTTAAAAATAGTGTGCTACCTGATTTAACATTAACGTGCAATGCACGAGCGTCAAAACTTGTACTACCTTAAAAACATAAACTCTCTAGCTTGAATGTTAAATTACTAAAATACCCCCAAATTAAAACACTATATATATCATATATGTTATATATTTAATATTGTATTTATTTATGCTATATTATATTAAAAGCATACACATTTTCACATGCTGGGCAGTAACTGTTCCGAAAGGTTTTGATTTTTTTTTATAGAGTTGTGACTTTTTCGATGAGTTATGACATATTTAAAAAATTATGATTTTTCTTGAAGAGTTGTGACTTATCAAAAAAGTCGACGCGATAAGAACCTTTTCATAATATCCAATCATGTTTTTAAATAGAGGGGGTTTCTTACACTTATAAACTACAATTTTTGTAAGTTTTCTATTCTTCTTCATAAAATAACAAAAATTGTGAAAGTTGTTCAATCATGCAATTATAATATATTTTGGTTTTTTTGTTTTTTCTTCTTTAAACAAGGAAGATTGTGAATGTTTTCAATCATTCAATTACAATATAATTTGTGGGTAAAATAGATATATTAACAAAAATTGATTTGATAAGGCAAATGAAATAACTCAACTTCAAATGAAAAGATTATATTGATAATTCATACTTACACATTGTGTAGCAATAACATATACTTTTCTAGCAGTTTCTACTTGACAAAAGATCAATGATTTCAGTGTCACAAACTACGACTTAGTTTTGAAAATCTAAAAAGTCTCAAAATATGGGAGAAAATGTACTTGATCAAAAACGTATTTGAAGAGTCCAAACTATATTTTGTAAATACTCTTTCTTTTCATATTTATTTAGTGTACCTTTACGTTTATCCAGTTTAATATAGAATGTTATTTTTTCTTTGGGTGTGACACATATTTAAGACCACAAAGTGAAAAGAACTTTTAATATATTCAAAATATGATCCTTAAATTGAAATTCTTTTTTATTTTGTAAAATGTCATATAAAATTAAAATTAGACCAATCTATATATACAATTTTTATCTGTCTAAATTACCTAATTTAAAACACCAAATGTAGCATATCCTCTAGCTATATTTTATATTGTATTATATTTATTTGTTTGTATTATACTATATTATATTAAGACAGACAAATTTTCACAATTGAAAAGTTGTGACATTTTCAAAGAGTTATGCCTTTTCAGATGAATTATGAGCTTTGAAAAGGGTTGTAACTTTTTTATTGGGTTGCACTTAAAAGAGTTGTAAATTTTCTGAAGGGTTATGAAATTTCCGAAGAGTTATGACTTTTCTTTTGAGTTATTACTTTTTCGAATGGTTATAAGTTCTCTAAAGGGTTGTGACGTCTTTTTGATAAGGCACACTATGTAATTTTTCACACACTTCCCTTTGTTGGCTATAAAAAGAGGGGTTCCCTAAAAAATTTTAACTGCATTTTTTAAAAAAAAATACCCATTATTCTTGTTCTTCTTCTTCTTAAGAAATCCTATTTAGTATATCTTCTATATATTTATGATGGAACAATGTGCACATACTATTACTACTCATTTTAACTATGAGTGATGGGGTTTCCTCACATTTTTAAACTACATGTTTAAAATGTTTTTAGTTCTTCTTTCTCAAAACCTCATGATTGATTTATAGACGTGGACAATCTCCAAGGTTAGTGAAATTAGAATATTCCCTAACACGAATGTTAAATTAATCTAACATTTCAACTAAAAAATTCAAATTTTCTACATCTTCTATATTTTATAATAATATTAATATCATATTATATTAGAGAAAATGGCCAAGAGCCTCCTCAGTCTATATTCGAATTTTCAACTACAAGCTTCAATTTCACGGGAGTCCTATCATCCCACTGAATTATTTAAAACTGAAACCATTACACCCCTAAAAAGCCAGAACCACATCTATGTTAGACATCTAAATATCACACACTTGACGCCTCGAGATTTTATTAGATTTTATTTTTTTCAACTTTTTTTCTAATTATTTATTTTTTCCTCCTATATCTTCAGCATATTCATTTTCACCATAGTTGTAAAACCCACATATCTTGGTGTTGCACTTGTGAGGAAGAGAAGTGAATAATGATGGTGAGATCTCAAAAACCAAAGTAAAAAAGTGAGAAAGAAGGATAGAGAGGGGATGAATAGAGAAAGTGATGTTGCCATTAATGGTGATTAGTGGATATGTGCACTATTCTCTTAGAGAAGAATGAAGAGGAGCCGGCGATGTGTTCCACATTAAAGTCATGTCATTGCAGACGACAATTTTGAAGAGATAAGTGTTGATTTACCGACGATTGAATAGTTAGTAAGATTGAAAATAATGAGATGTAGTTGATTGATTAAAATTTGAGATTGATAATTAAAGGGTCTATTAGTAAGTAAATATCTTTTTTTGATGTTCAGATGGATTTGATGTAAATTCAATTGATTTTTTTTCCAGTAAGATTCAAAACTTTTTTGTGATGACATAAATGTATAGTCATATCAATTTATCAATAGTTTATTAGATCGATTTTGCAAATTTGTTTAATAGAGAATTTAAATTTTTTCTTGAATCCAGAATGGTGAATTTGGTGGAAATGACAGTGGTAGTAATGATTTAGAGATGGTCAGTTTTGCCGGAGGGGGCGAAGATGGTGGCTGCTGGTCGAGGAGCAAGGAGAAAAAATATTTTTTTAAAAAAACATTCTCATATGAGAGTTCACTTGATTTGATATAAATCCAATTTAATGTTTTTCAAATCTGATCCTGATCTTTGTTTTTTGGATGATATATTTACATGTCATTTATCTTGAATTGAATTGATTGGTTCTGAAAAGTTTGTGTGGAATCAATAATGGTGAGAGGAATTTTGTTGCTATGGAGAAGAAAGACAATATATATATATATGTATATATATATATATATGTATGTATACATACATATATATGTATATATATATGTACATATATATATACATATATATGTATATATATATGTACATATATGTATATATATATGTACATATATATATACATATATATGTATATATATATTTATATATATATATACATATATATGTATGTATACATACATATATATATATATATACATATATANTATATATATATTTATATATATATATATATATATATACATACATACATACATACATACATATATATATATATATATATATATATATATATATAGGGAGGTATTAATTTCAATTTTAAACACTTCAAGGGGGTAAAAAGGACTCACATAAAGTTAAAGTATGTAGTTGGAAATCTGAATATAGTTTAGGAGGGATCTAAAGAAAAGGGAGGAGAAAGTAGAAGAGGTGTAATTATGAGTTATTAAGAGTGACAATTTTTTTATTTAAATAATGTTTACTTTATATTTAAAATTAGCGTGATACCTGGTTTGACATTTACGTTAAATGCACGTGCGTCAAAACTAGTAATCAATAAATATGCGTACTAACTAATTATAAAAATTACTAATCAGTAAATGACATTTGTCCAATTTATGCACTCATCACTTGTCTTCATGTGTGTGTACACACTCTCTATGTTATGTCAATGTATGTTGTATATTTATTTCACTTAAAATTAATTTGGGGGGTGGAGGGTGGAGTAATAGGACATAGTTAGATTTAGGTGGGTCTGCAATGACCCGGAAGGTCATTTTTTTTTTGAAATATGAATTATTTCCTTAACTTGAATTAATTAATGGATGGGTGATCATAGATAATGAATTAATAGATAGTTAGTGGGCTAATGTGATAATTTATTTAATATCCTATACCATTTGTCCCTCATATATTAAAAATAAATTGCTGAAATTTAGTAATTTTACTATAATTTTATTTAAAGAAATAGAGGAAAAGAAAACTACCCTAGAACGAGACTTCGGCAATATCGGCAATGAAGATTTGACCTCCTGGTAAGCAAATCTCAAGTTAGTTTCAAATCTATTCACATACATTGATTTTGGGAGGTTGTTTACAGTTATTACACATTAAAAAAAGTGGTATAATGAAAATGAAGTGCATATCTTGTCTGTTATGTTTGAACTTGGAAAAAATATTATATATATCTATATAAATATANGAAGTAATGATTGACTATTGATGTCTTTTAGTAATTTTTGTGTATTGCTGGAAATTTGAAGGAAGGAAAAAAACAATAAGACAACGCAATACTTGTGTAATGGGGTTAAAAATATTTAAGTCATAGTGAAGAGTGCTCGTGGGTCCCTGGAAAATTATTATGACTACATTTTATTAATAACATTGGTGTAAGAATTGCTATATAGTGATTAGGAATTAGGATAAGTATGTCCAGTGACATATGAATCATTGGAGTTCGAACGTTGTGATCTATCCGTAGATGAGTGGTGATTTAACTTAAAATTTTTATTATTATCACATTATGCATTAAGTTTTGATATATTGGGATGACTAATTAAATATTAGATCTATCATATCATATAAATATGATTTGAATTATGATATTGGAGGAATTGAGATTTAATCCTAGGCTTGAAACTTGGAAAACTATGATGGTTGAAATGTTAATTTACATCAAGAGTTACAAACTTGATTATAAATGTGGGTGAATTTTTAGTTCAAGGTTAAACCTATAAAAATTTTGGTGTTGTTAGTTCTTAAACCTTATTTTGAATACTTATATTTGAATAGATCCCATTGATTCGGAATTTCAACAGAAAGGGAAGACTCAAGTCCTAGAGTGATTATTCGATTGACAAAGGCAAGTGGATTTCTAAACTCTTGTTAAGTGTATGAAATTCGTGTATTTTCTTGTCTGGTGTTGAGAATGACTTGGAGACTTGTTGCTTATTTGTTGGTGTTGTATTCCTTATCGTAAATTGTGTTTTGATATCAAAATGGTTATCTCCTCATCTTCATTTGAGCATGTCATTGCATTGCATCTGAGACAGGGTTGTAATAAGAGTTATGTGATAAGAGGATGTACCATTTCGAGGGTCGTATCGTGTGCCGCGATGGATATTATATTTCGAGAGACGTATCGCGCGCCGTGAAGATTACTATTATCGAGGGTCGTGTCATGCGCTGCGACAGATGCATGGACAAATATGTTTCCCATGGGTTCCGGACTGAGGGACAACGGGTGTGTATCGTTAAGAAAGACATGCATCACTATACTTGACATTGCATCTCATGGCATTGCACATTTTTATTATTGATGAACTTGAACACGTGTTTTGCTGATCTCGTGAGTGTTTCTCTGTGAAGCTTGTGACTGTTGAAGATTGAGTTGTTATTGAGAATGTGTAAACTGATAGAGTGTGGTTATTGAGTTGTGTGTTTGGTAAACTGTAAACTGTTAGGCTATAGCGTGGAGCTTTAGATAGGGTGTAAGGAGTATCCGTATTTTGTTCACTTAACTTGTGTTTAGAGGTTTGCTTGTTGGGTACCGCGTGGTTTGGTACTCACCCCTTGCTTCTACAAATTTTTGTAGGTTACGAGCTCGGATCTTCGTGATACCTGTCATTCTTTTCGTTTCCGAGGCATCTTGTGGAGGGTTAGGAGGTAGCTGCTTGTCATCTCAGCAAACTTTCCTACTCCTGTTTATGACTTTGTTTTTACTTGAAAGACAACTTCATTTTAGACTTTTATTTTATTTCAATTCTAATATTTACATTAGAGGCCTGTGCACGTGACAACCTGGTTTTGGGGATTGAATTAATATGACTTGGTTTCATAATAGAAATTGTTGTTGGATTGTCATTTACTTCCGCACTTTGTTAGATATTGGGTTTCAGGCTAACTTGTCTTGGTGGAATAAGACGAGTGCCATCACACCCATTTTTGGATCATGACAGGGTCTTTGAAATTTCAGTCATAATCCACATGGGTACTTGCGCGTTATCCCTATTATAATTTATGTAAACTCTAGGACATTTATCTACCCAATTTTAATATACCCATAATCTTTCTATTTGTGCAAAGAAGAATTTCTCCCATATAAATAGTGATGGTCTTACTATATAATTAACAAAACATAGAGAATAATTTTCTTTTGCTTAGTATCTAAACGTGGTCAGCCATGGCCATAACTTCTCATTGGAACACCATTATTTTATCTTTTTTATGTTCTGTCATTCATGTAACCTCTATTTAACGACCCGCAAGTTACCCCTAGAAGTTAGGGAGAACCCCTGGTTTGTCACAAAGCGTACTTGAGCCTTTGTGTCCTGTACAAGCCCTTCAATCATTGTTTATTACATAAGACATGAAAATTAGTGCGGAATTAAAAATTTTCACAAATAATTTAATAAAGGAAACATTTTTCATAAAATATTAAGGAACTATCATCGTCACAAGCCAATCTTTAAGACACAACATACTCCCTCTGTCCCGATTTAGTTGTCCACTTTAGAAGTGACACACTTATTAAGGCACAAATAATTATCGTAGGTTAGTGAAAATTTTACCCTTAACTTAAAAGATTATGCAACTCCCCAAGTATAATAAATGTATTTTCTTATTCCAAAAAACATGCATTATAACTTAGTAGTTCTAGAAATTTTCTAGAATTAAATAAGGGCATATTAGGAAAAAATCATTGTCCTTTCTTGATTTGTTAAAATGGACATGTAAATAGGGACGGATATAAAAGAAAATATTGACAACTAAATAGGGACAGAGGGAGTAATACCTTAGGGACACGACCCTTTACAGTAAAAGAAAATACATAATAAGTCTTTAAATAAGAAACTAATAGAATAGGACTATGCCCTCGGATATATGAGGACATATTTTGTCTAGAGAGAGTAGATTCCGAATCTTCACCTTCAAATCTTCAAAAGCCGCCAACCTATATTTATTAAGTATAAAAAAGTATGGGGATAGTACAAAACAATGTACTAAATATGATATATGCAAAAACATGCAAAAAGGGACATTTTAGTAAAAACACATTTTCATGCCAATTAAATAATACATTCATGAATATAGAAGTAAAAAAACATAAAAATCATCATTTACACTAAGAGAAAGATTTCATAATTTTAACCAAAAAGGACCATTGTATAATAAGCTTCAAAATGTTACAGTGAATTTTTAGTAACATTGCAATGAATCATTTTATTCCAAAAACAGTGAACTCCAAAAGCCAAGCCAAGAGAAAGCGAACTCATTTCTGTAGGAGTTTCCCTAACTAAGGTTATCCTAAGACTCACTAAGTGATCCCTAAGACTTACCCTCCTAGGCTTACTCACCTCGGGAGAGCAAGCCCCCACTAAATGACATAACATTAAAAGAACACTCAAACAACACACCAAGACTTTCCTTTCGGAATGCCTACTTAGTGAAATGAGTAGATGGCGTCCCATTCCACCACCTACCCGAAGTAGTACACTCTTTTAGAAGACTTAGTACTTTCAATTCATATAAGACTCACAATGACTACTCTTTTTGAATGCCTACCTAGTGCGATAGATAGATAGCGTCCCATTCCACTATCTACCCTAAGTAGCACACTCTTTTATAATATTTACCACTTTCATTACTTTTGTGGGGGTTAGCTTAAAAGACATAGACCATGAGATCTAGACATGGAACCCCGATTCTTCCCTTATCGTAGAAGCGTCCCCCCACTTTCCTAGAGTTAGATCTTTTCTTCTAGCTTTTACATGACTTTCCCAATAGCTACACCTATGCGGGCTCATAGTTAAGGGATAAGGCGATTGATACTAACTAACTCATTCTCTACTAATGAGGATTACTCATCTCAAGAGGTACATTGGAATACAACATCTCATCTCACGAAGTGTAAATACCTCTCCTTCATATCTCGGTGCTACAGATGATTCCTCATGGATTCTCAACATTATATACTATAGGTTAATGATAACTAGTGAACCCCACATCTCAACTCACGAACGAAATTCATCCTCCGACCTATCAGAGAGAGCTCTTAGGATGTAATGAGGTTGCTACTAAACAATTCATCTCGACTCACGAAGAGTGTTCACCTCAAAACTCCCCTTTCAACTTAACTTAGATTCATTCATTTATTCAAGTGTGTGTGTACATGTGAACACACCTTGAATATAAACATCATTTCATTTACATTAACTTCTATACATGCTTAGGCGTTCATTTATCAAATTACACACTTTAACACACTTAACCTATACACTTACTTAATTTAGGCATATCTAGGCAAAACATACAATTCAAGCTTCATAATGCATATCAACATGAACCTCTTAATTATCACTTCATTTCAAATACTATCCCTTCAAAGCCATACTCACCATACATACCAAATACAGCCAAATACAACAAGTAAATGTAACGACCCGAAAAGTTATTTTTAAAATTTTTTATAAAAAGGAAAATAATAATACAATTTTACACCTCATGCTAGTTGCCCCAAGTCATTAAGGAGTATGTGGTGCAGTTGATTTGAATTTTTTTTGAACTATTCGAGAAGTACAATTACATAACTCATGTATATTCTTTTAAATAATTAGTTTAGATGACTATTTAATGGGCCAAATTTATTATCTATTATCCTGTTTTAATTGGGCCATAAATAAATAAAATAATGATAAATGGAGTTTTAATTTTTTTAATTCATTATTATTTCTAAAGAAAAAAAAGACGGAAGATCATAGGCGAGAAACATACCTGCAGCCGGCGTCAACAAAAGTACCCATGTGAATTAGGTAAAAACAAATTCTTCATGATTTAACCTCTTTTTTATTAGTATATGGTTAAAGGTCACCATATTTAATTATTAGAATAATTAATTGCAAGAAAACAAATTAAAGAAAATAAAGAAGAAAGTTTTGAAAACTTAATCTTCAAAAGGGTTACAATTTGTGTTTCTTTTGTTTGGAGGATTGGTGGTCAATCATTGGATATAGATTCCAATTATTATCAACTATAAGTTAATCAATATAGTAGAATGTTGATAATTACGTTAGGGTCTTATGTATTGTTCCTTGTACACAGTTAATTACATGTTTTTAGTTTTATTTTTGACTATTCTTATAGGTAATCTAGTATGATTTATGTTTTAGTACATTGAGATAGGTAATTAAATATTAGGTGAAGTATATAATAAGAGTACCATTAGTTATGTTATTCGACGAATTAAGATTAACCCTAGATTTGATATTTTGAAAATATGAGATTTGACCAATTGATTGTAATCAAGATTTAGAAACTTCATAATAAAGTGGGGTGAGTTTTGGATCTAAGCTAGAGATATAGCAATATGAATGTTGTTAGTTTTGAAATCTTATCGTTGTCATTTATTTGAATAGATTTATTTGACTTGGAAATTCAACGAAAAGGGAAGGTTCAAGTCCCGCAGTAAATTCTTGATTGATTGAGGAAAGTGGGTTCCTAAACTCTTGTTAAGTGTATGGAATGCGTGTATCTCCTTGTGGTATATGCTTGGGAGTAATGAGACTTGGCGAGGGTTGACTTGTCCACGTTGAATAGTTCTAATGATGAAAAAATGGTGATGAAAAGCAATGTGCTTTATTGTTTATGTGTGATGGGTTGGAAAGGCTTGAAGGCTTGTTGAATCATTATTGGTGTGATACCATAATTATGTATTTTTGAATTGTTATGAAATTGGTTATCTCCTCATCATTTGGTTGAACGTGTCATTTGCATTATCGTGAGACATGGTTGTGACAAGTGTTATATGAATTCAGAAAGAATGAGAACTTAAAGAGGATGTACCATTTCGACGGACATATCGCGTCGCGATGGATACTATATTTTGAGAGACGTATTGCGTGCCGCGATGGTTACTATTATGGAGGATCATGGCGTGCGCCGCGACAAATGTATGGACAGATATGTCCCTTATCATTATACTTGACATTGCATATCCATTGTACTGCACATAATTATCATTAGTGAACTTGATATTGTGTTTGGTTGATGTCACGACCAGAAACGAGCCGCGAGTGGCACCCACACTTATCTTACTAGGTGAGCGAACCAACAATCTAAACCCCAACGTTTACCAGTATATAAATTTTGAATAGTAAATAAAATGCGGAAGATCCAAAACTCATTAACGAAATCAATTAAATAAACTTCTAAATATAATACTTATCATCCCCAAAATCTGGAAGTCATCACATCAAGAACATCTATCCTCAAATTACTAAGTCTAAGAGTATTTAAGAAACTAAAATAAGTAGAAAGATGGTCCATGTCCGAACTTCAAAGACATCAAGACGTGAAGAAGAGAATCCAGCCCGAGCTAGGAATAATAGCTCACCCTGAAATCTGACGTGCTGAAGACTGGATAGAGTTGCAGACGAGTCGAAGTCAACGGTGCACTTGCTACACTCCACAAAACAACAAGAAGAACATAAAAGTAGGGCTCAGTACAAGGAACACGTACAGAGTAGGTATCATCGGCCAACTCAAAATAGAAAGCAATATATACTGAATAATAATATAAAATCAACCACAATACTTAACAGGTGACAATCAACAAGTACAAAAACCATTGGCAACAACACCAAGCACACCTATGAGGGCTCAAGCCTGCACACCATACTCATTTGGGAAATAGTTTCTTCGAAATTGAGTATATTAACATAATTCAAGATTACTTCTCTTTATTCTTATCGTGTCGGAACGTGACACTCCGATCCCCTAATGCTACGTGTCGGAACGTGACATTCCGATCCACTAATACTACGTGTCGGAACGTGAAACTCCGATCCACTAATACTACGTGTTGGAACGTGACACTCCGATCCACTAATACTACGTGTCGGAACGTGACACTCTGATCCATTAGTCTCATTATTTCAGTTCATCAAGCTTTCTTTATGTCAAGTGTCATCTTAATAGAGAGGATTTAAGATTAAAGATTCAACAATCTCATCATTCTAACCACCACAATTATACGATCACAACATACAAACACACAATCAAGTATATAGAAGACTTTACAATACCACCCAATACATATCATTCGCTATTAAGAGTTTACTATCAAATAGCATAAACCATAACCTACCTCCACCGAAGAATCGTGATCGAGCAAGCTATCTCCCCAACGCCTTTTGCTTTCCTCTTCGTTCTCTCTTTCTCGCTCGTTCTCCCTCTCTGCTTCTTTTTATTTTTCTTCTCCAGATTCTTTTTCTTTTACCCTAATTGTCATATAATTCATTATGATAAAAGTAACCCATTATTTATTTCAAGGTTATCTCCTTTAACCCTCCAAGTAAATAAATTATTAAACTTACCCCACTAATTTCATAATGTTTGTCATGAATAGTTCAAAACACCCCTTTAAAACTTTTAGCAGAAATCCGACCCAGTTAGGCTTACGCAACTTGTGACGGCCCGTCGTATCTGCGACGGTCCGTCCTGCAGGTCCGTCACAAAGTTCAGAGAGTCGAATTCAGTAAAGAGGTTTGTGACGGTCCGTCGTGTCTACGACGGTTCGTCCGTCAGTTCCATCGCGATGTTTAGAGAGTCGATCTCAGTACCCAGATATCAGAGTTAAAGTGTTTTGGAATGAAGGCCCTCGACGGTCCGTCGTGCCTACGACGGTTCGTCCTACTTATCGTCGAGGGTAATGAGAAGAGTAGCAGAAGAAAATTCACAAGTATGGGACGACGGAATCCATCACGGGCTGTCGTGACCATGACGGTCCGTCGCGTGGTCCGTCGATGTAACGACCTGTTTAGTTGTTTTGAGCAGTAGAGTTTATTCTGGTAATAACTGTCTAAGTCGACGGATCCCACGACGGACCGTCATGGGCACGACGGACCGTCGAGGGGGTCTCGTTCCAAAACACTTAGATTCTGAAAATTTGGGTACTGAGATCGACTCTCTGAACTTTGTGACGGACCTGCAGGACGGACCGTCACAGTCGTGACGGACCGTCACAGAATGCGTAACCCTGACGGGGTCAGATTTCTGTTAAAGTTTTTAAAGGGGCATTTTGGACTATCCATGCTTATAATTATAAAGTTAGTGGGTTGATATTAATAATTCAATTACTTGGGGGTTAAAGGAGATAACCTTGAAATTAAAAGTGGGTTATTTTTATCATCTTTTATACTTAATTATATGACAATTAGGGTAAAAGAAAAAGGGTT
>NC_028637.1:28714175-28714806 GCF_001406875.1 Solanum pennellii | reverse complement strand
TGGTTGATTGTCATGAGTTACTACATAAAATGGGCATAGTGGAACGATTTGGCGTGGAGTTTGTGACCTATCAGTTTCAGAGAAACGCCAAAATGTGGTGGCGGTCATATATTGAGTGTCAACCAGCACAGGAACCACCTATGACTTGGGCGTCATTCTCTAGCTTATTTATGGAGAAGTATATACCCCGGACTCTGAGGGATAGGAGGAGAGATGAGTTCCTGAGCCTAGAGCAAGGCAGGATGACGGTCACCGCATATGAGGCTAAGTTTCTTGCCTTATCCAGGTATGCCACCCAGATTTGCTTCAGTCCACAAGAGAGGATTCGCCGTTTTGTGAAAGGGTTGAGGTCAGATTTGCGGATTTCAGCCTTACAAGTAGCTGCTACGGCAAAATCCTTTCAGGAAGTGGTAGACTTTGTGATAGAGGTGGAGGGAGTGAAGCCAGATGACTTCACCATGGCATCAACAACTAAGAAGTTTCGTAAGGGAGGCGAGTTTAGTGGTTCTTACTCCAGAGGGCAGGGTTCAGGAGGTTATTCAGCCCGACCTATTCACTCTTCATTACAGGCTGTAGCTGGGGGTCCACCGCAGACCGGTCAACATTTCTCTGAGTCTGGAGGTTATCCCCA
>NC_028637.1:28707699-28708971 GCF_001406875.1 Solanum pennellii | reverse complement strand
TCTTAGAAGGATCCACCATCACTCCATCCTTAGAAACCACGTGCCCCAAGAAGGACACTGAATCTAACCAAAACTCACACTTGGAGAATTTGGCATAAAGTCTTTTCTCCCTCAACAACTCCAATACAATTCTCAAATGCTTCTCATGTTCTTTCCTGCTCTTTGAGTATATTAGTATATCATCAATGAACACAATGACAAAGAGATCCAGATATGGCTTAAAAATCCTGTTCATAAGACTCATGAAAGCAGCAGGGGCATTCGTAAGGCCAAAAGACATTACTAAGAATTCGTAATGCCCATACTTGGTTCGAAAGGCAGTCTTTGGCACATCTGCTGCCCGTATTATCAATTGATGATAACCGGATCTCAGATCAATTTTTGAGAAGACACAAGCACCTTGTAACTGGTCGAACAAATCATCAATTCGAGGAATAGGGTACTTTTTCTTAATAGTTACCTTATTCAGCTGCCTGTAGTCTATGCACATCCGAAGGCTTCCACCCTTCTTCTTCACAAATAAAACAGGAGCTCCCCAAGGGGATGCACTTGGTCTAATGAAACCTTTACTTAACAACTCCTGAAGTTGGGCCTTTAACTCCCTTAACTCGGTTGGAGCCAATCTATAAGGGGGTATGGAAATGGGGCGAGTACCCGGCTCCAGATCAATACAGAAATCGATATCCCTATCCGGTGGCATACCAGGAAGGTCTGCAGGAAACACATCCCGAAACTCACAGACTATCGAAACAGACTCAACCGAAGGTACTTTGGATGTATCATCCCTGAGATGTGCCAAGAAGGCTAAACAACCTTTATTAACCATCCTCTTAGCGCGAAGGAAAGAGATAATACGGACTGGGGTGGAAATGTAGTCACCCTCCCACACTAGCGGATCTGTCCCACGCTTGGCCAATGTCACAGTTTTTGCATTACAATCTAAGATTGCAAAATTTAGAGAAAGCCAAGTCATACCCAGAATTACATCAAAATCCACCATTACTAAGATAATCAAGTCTACATAGGTATTGCTCCCTACAAAAGTCACAAGGCAAGACCTATACACCTTCTCAACTATCACAGACTCACCCACAGGAGTAGAGACACTAATAGGCATGTCAAGCAAATCGCAATGTAAATCAAGACCAGTAGCAAATGAGGAAGATACATATGAAAATGTGGATCCAGGATCAAATAATACAGAAGCCATGCAATCACAGACCAATATATTACCTGTGATAACAGCATCAGATGTCTCTGCTTCAGTCCTCC
>NC_028637.1:28705604-28707149 GCF_001406875.1 Solanum pennellii | reverse complement strand
TTGTCATTATGGACCCTGTAGTCAATCAAGGAAACGTGCCTACTTCCAATGAGGCATCCATGCGGGGAGCCACATCGGCTGCATGTTGTACTTCCTGAACCTGAGGTGTTGGTGCAGAAAACACTGGAGGTGTCTGGCCCTGATCAGATAACCCGCTAAGATAGGTAAGAATCTGGTTAATCATCTCTGGGGTAGGCTGGGGTGGTAATTCCTCATCTTGAACCTGCTCATTTTCCCCTTCTTCACCCTCTCTCACTAACTCATCAGTCGGTGGAGGAGTCACTGCCCTATTACTAGCTGGACCAGGTGTTTGTCCTCTACCTCTAGAGGGCGTCCTCCTGCGACCTCTACCACGGCCTCTTGCCACTGCTCCTCCTCGAGCTACGGTCCCAATGGTTGGCTCAGACGCACCCTGTCCTGCCGGTGCTGGTGTTGACACAGTTGTTGCTCTAGTTCTAACCATCTGCGAGATAGAGTGAGGATGTCAGATACCAATTTGTATCACCTAGATACCAATTGGACCCAAGTAATAGCACGAAAGAAAGAAAGAATGGAGTTTTCCTAAAGTCCTATAGCCTCTCAAAGAAAAGTAAGGGCGTCCCCCTACCGTTCCTCAAGACTCTACTAGACTCGTTCTTGTGTGATGAGACCAACGAACCTAAAGCTCTGATACCAAGTTTGTCACGACCCAAAACGAGCCGCGAGTGGCACCCACACTTATCCTCCTATGTGAGCGAACCAACAAATCTAAACCCCAACGTTTACCAGTATATAAATTTTGAATAACAAAATAAAATGCGGAAGACCAAAACTCATTAATATAACCAATTAAATAAACTTCTAAAATATAATACTTATCATCCCCAAAATCTGGAAGTCATCACATCAAGAACATCTATCCTCAAATTACTAAGTCTAAGAGTAATTAAGAACTAAAATAAGTAAAACGATGGTCCATGTCCGAACTTCAAAGACATCAAGACGTGAAGAAGAGAATCCAGCCCGAGCTAGGAATAATAGCTCACCCTGAAATCTGACGTGCTGAAGACTGGCTAGAGTTGAGGACGAGTCGAAGTCAATGGTGCACTTGCTGCACTCCACAAAACAACAAGAAGGAAATAAAAGTAGGGGTCAGTACAAGGAACACGTACTGAGTAGGTATCATCGGCCAACTCAAAATAGAAAGCAATATATACTGAATAATAATATAAAATCAACCACAATACTTAACAGGTGACAATCAACAAGTACAAGAAACATTGGCAACAACACCAAGCACACCTATGAGGACTCAAGCCTCCACACCATACTCATTTGGGAAATAGGTTCTTCGAAATTGAGTATATTAACATAATTCAAGATTACTTCTCATTATTCTTACCGTGTCGGAACGTGACACTCCGATCCCCTAATGCTATTAACATAATTCAAGATTACTTCTCTTTATTCTTATCGTGTCAGAACGTGACACTCCGATCTCCTAATGCTATGTGTCGGAACGTGACACTCCGATCCATTATTCCTACCGTGTCGCAACGTGACACT
>NC_028637.1:28686927-28705340 GCF_001406875.1 Solanum pennellii | reverse complement strand
ATACAAACACACAATCAAGTATATAGAAGACTTTACAATACCACCCAATACATATCAATCGCTATTAAGAGTTTACTATCAAATAGCATAAACCATAACCTACCTCCACCGAAGAATCGTGATCGAGCAAGCTATCTTCCCAACGCCTTTTGCTTTCCTCTTCGTTCTCTCTTTCTCGCTCGTTCTCCCTCTCTGCTTCTTTTTTTTTTCTTCTCCAGATTCTTTTTCTTTTACCCTAATTATCATATAATTCATTATGATAAAAGTAACCCATTATTTATTTCAAGGTTATCTCCTTTAACCCTCCAAGTAAATAAATTATTAAACTTACCCCACTAATTTCATAAAGTTTGTCATGAATAGTCCAAAACACCCCTTTAAAACTTTTAGCAGAAATTCGACCCAGTTAGGCTTACGCAACTTGTGATGGCCCGTCGTATCTGCGACGGTCCATCCTGCAGGTCCGTCACAAAGTTCAGAGAGTCGAATACAGTAAAGATGTTTGTGACGGTCCGTCGTGTCTACGACGGTTCGTCCTGCATTCCGTCGCGAAGTTCAGAGAGTTGATCTCAGTACCCAGATATCAGAGTTGAAGTGTTTTGGAACGAAGGCCCTCGACGGTCCGTCGTGCCTACGACGGTTCGTCCTACTTGTCGTCGAGGGTAATGAGAAGAGTAGCAGAAGAAAATTCACAAGTATGGGACGACAGAATCCATCACGGGCCGTCTTGACCATGGCGGTCCGTCGCGTGGTCCGTCGACCCAGTCAGTTTTTATCAGAATAATCTTACTGCTTGAATCGACTAAACAGGTCGTTACAGTTGATCTTGTGATTGCCTTTTTGTGGAACTTGTGATTATTGAATACTGAGCTTGTTATTGAGGATATATAATTTGTTGAAGTGTTATTGTTGGGTATATGCAATTTTTTGAAGTGTTCTTATTGAGGACATGTAATTTGTTGAAGTGTTGTTGTTGAGGATACGTAATTTGTTGAAGTGTTGTTGTTGAAGATATGTTATTTGTCAAAGTGTTGTTGTGGAGGGTGTGTAATTTATTTTAGTGTTGTTGTTGAGTTACGTGCTATGCAAACTGTGAGCTTTTAGGTTGGACTGATTCTTTTTTGCAGATTGTCCTTGTGGAGATTAGGTTGGGGTGGTAGGAGTACCCATATTTCGTCCCTTTAGCTTGTGTTTAGGGATTTATTTGTTGAGTACCGTATGGCTTGATATTCACCCCTTGCTTCCCCAATTTTTTTGTAGGTTATGAGCCAAGATTTTTATGATACTTGTCATTCTCTTATTTTCTAAGGCTTCTTGGAGATTTGTGAGGTAGTTGTTTGTCATCTCAACAGACTTTTTTTCTCCTTAATTATGATCTTGTTCTATTCTAGAAACAAGTTCATTTGAGACTTGAGTTTTTTCTGTTGAATCAATTGTAATACTTTAGAGGCTTGTACACGTGACAACCAGATTTTGGGGGTATTTTTGAGTTGATTATAAAATTTCTGCACTTTATTGTAACAATTGAGTTTTAGGCTGACTTGTCTAGGTGGATAAGACGAGTGTCATCACGTCTAATTTTGAGTCGTGACATAAACACCGCCACAAAGAAGGTGGACCTTACCACTCATGAGCATTTAATAATTAGAATTATACATTAAAACCTACTCACCATTAAACCAAACTTTCACCACCCATAATCAATTATTCAATATTTCATAATAATATGACCCTTACAACAATAGTTAAACCATGATAACAACATAAGGAAAGCAGATTTCAAACACTACACAATCATTCTCATTTAACGCATTTCTTTAAGTCAAAATTTGATAAAAAAAAAAGATTTAACATATTTTCATTGTAGTTTTAACATTATAATTAGAAACATCATATTTAAATTATTTTAAACGTTTTCATGCAAGACCCATATTTAGTGTTAAATATAGCAGAAGTTATGGTTGAAAAACCTTGTTGAAAATTCATTAGAAAGGATTCATTGAATGGAAGAGAGTTCAAGGATGATTACCATACATCAAATAGAAGAAAACCCAATGATTTTGATGAAGAACTCGATCACCAAGAGCCCTCCAAGCTTTTCTTGAATTCTAGCTTCCTTGGAGTTTTAGAAAGAGTTAAAGGGAGAGGGGCTTTTGGTTTTAGGAAATGAAGTCTAAAATTAGGTGTTAGGTTTTGAATCACTTTAATATACCTAAAATACCCTAAAATTATCATCCTACGTTCATAAAACACTTGGGTGAATTTACTGAATGCCCCAAGTCATTACAGGAAAGTGACAGCTTTTGGCAATCTTCACAGACGTCTCTAATTAACGGACCGTTTGTCCATCAACGGCCCGTTGGTGGTGGTCGTTGGTTGGGTCTGAGAGTCTCCAAACATGCAGGCCTGCTGGTCCAATCAACGGACTAAGTCAACGAACCATTGGTTGGACCACTAGCCGTCGATTGGTCTCGTTTGTGGACACTACCTAGGCAGTATTTGGTCATAGTCTAGGGACTTTCTATAGGGCCCCTTTTGTTTCCTAGGTGGGGTAATACCTGGACGTTAAACCCCTAAACATATTTGTCTAGGTCTTGGGAACATCTCACACTAATTTCAAACAAAACAAACACGTTATACTCAGTCAAACACATGAGAACAAACAAGCAATATCTAAGGTATACCTTCTGAACGTCATGGACGTTTGAACTACAAACTTAACAATACTTCACACACTGCCTAAAAACATCATAAAACTCATTTTAACACAAAATTAACTCAAGAAACAATCATAAACCTCTAGATCAACTTAGTTTGTTTTAGGGTGTTACGCTCTAGGTCATTTTATCTATCAAATTTACTACCACATAATCTTCCTATTCATTGAAAGATAAATTTGTCCCCTATAATAGTGATGGTCTTACTTTTTAGCCGTACTTTTGAAGTAATTCCCTTTTGTTTAGTGACTGAATGTGGTCAGTCATATTGTCCACAACTTCTCATTGAAACTCCATTGGGTAACTATCGGGTTCCGTCGTTATAGAAAAGCAAATGGGGGAAATTTTGAGGCCTCAAAACTTATACATAGTATTTGAAATTTTCCTAACCTAGTCCAGAGTTGGATGAAATTGGAGTAATTAGGGTGTAGGGATATCTAGTACCAATAGGGTGATTTATATATAATTATCATTAAATGGGGGGGGGGGTAGATAACTTATAAAGGGATCTGTACGACTTTATACAATTGAACTTGAGCAAGTAGAACTCCGGAAATTGATCTTAGCATGAAAGAGGTTTTCTGAGTGTCATTGGTTAAGGGTGTGTTGTGAAATGGTGTCTCAAAATTATTTGAATAGCTCACTGTTTCGTGCAAGCCGCTTTGGTGTTGGGTTTTGTAACTATGGAGGGGCCGCTTTGGCAGGCCAGACGCGACTTTAAGTCGTAAATAAACTCCTAAACGACTTTATTCTACACTTTTTTATTCTTAGAGCTAAGGAACGAACCCTATGCGAGTTTCAACAGTTTCCTACCATTCTTCAGGCTAAAGGGAAGCTTTTTATTCCCCGAATCAATTTTGCGATCCGTTAAACGTAATAGAATAGGTAATTATCAATGGGGGAGGGTTTTGAATAGTAAACCATGGTGGAAAATGCTTAATTTGATACTTGTGATCATGAGTATGATCTAGGATTTTAAGAATTGTTAGTAATTCAGGTAATTAGTGATTGTTTACTAAATCCCGTATTATATTTATTATTTGTAAACCAAGAACAAGAAGAAAGAATCCCTATAGGATTTCAATCTTGTTTCCAGATAGGTGATGATTGTGATTCTATGATTTGTCACTTTGATCTTCATTGTGATGCATGTATGTATGCGAACGCTTCATTATTGATCACACTTTGTGCAAATTAATATGAAGGAATAACTGTATGCCATGAATCACTTCTTGACTATATGATATTGAGATTATACTTATGCTTGTAATTGCGATATGTGGAAAGGATCGGGTTCCACGTTTTGGCTTAACTAATTGGGATCTGTTGTCACGTTTCTGCATCAAGATGGAATTGATTGTCATATTTTGACATAACTATTGGATCGGGTTCCATGTTCAGGTATGCTAACAATTTGAGTTTGGATTCCATGAGAAGACCAACTACTTGAAATAATTTTCTATCTTGAGAATTGTGATATAGTGCGTTGTTCATAGATATTGAAAATATTGTATATGTTCGATACTTTGCATGTTTATGATGCTGTATTGACTTGTATATGTTACACTTAGTGGGATAGCCGCGTGGTCCCATCAGTACATTGTGGTTGTGTACTGATATCGACTATTGAAAGACCTTGTCGTGAAGATCAGTGATATCGTTTGAATTCAAGGGTCAACCAATTCTTCCGGGCTTCCATGAGTTCTCCTTTCGTTTATGTCCCCATTTTTTACTTAGACTCTTCTAGTTAGTTAATATTTCATTAATTTGGGGTTTTATCCCGTCTTGTTTAGACTTTGATTCCTCGTCTAGTTATTTAGGTACATCAAATTTCAACTTGTAGGGATTGTTCTTTTGCATTAGTTTGGTTAGTTTTTTGTTAAAACCTTGGTGTTTATGGGGACTCCATTTTTATTTTCATTTAACCTACTTTCGTATTTTTAAATTCCTTAAGTTTCATAAAAGTTTACAATTTTGGTTGTAGTAATGGTTCTCCCACCGGAGAGTTAGTATACGTGTCAATCACGACGTTGTGGGTCGTAACACATTATTCCACTCATTATTCTATCTTTCCATTTCTTCTAGATCATGTAACCTAGATGTCATTTATCTACCAAATTTACTACCCCATATTCATCTTATACATTGCAAGGAATAATGTTTCCCATATGAATAGTGATGGTCTTTCTTTGTTATCACAATGCTGTAGTAATTGCGATTTATTTAGTTACTGAACAAGGTCAGCCATATTGGCCATAACATATCATTGAACTTTATTATTTTACTAATTATATTATCGTCTTGAAAATCATGTAACCTCTAGGTTATTTGTATATCCAAGTTTCAACTCCATAATCTTCCTATTCATGGCAAGAAAGAATGTCTCCACTACATATAATGATGATCTTATGTTTTTCGATGTATAAGAAAATATAGAGCGCATCAAAATGAGTAAATAAAATTTTTTACTAATTATTTGAGGAAGATGTTTTTTTTATGAAGCTTTGGATTCAATTATTGTCACATATTTTTTGACTTGTACTTGGAGATCGAGGATTGTTTTCTGGAGAAGACAAGTTAAGAAACTATTGCTAGACTGATGAAAAAACTTGGTGTCGTTGGTTTACATATCCTTAAAAAAGAGCAAATATCTATTCATGTCTCAACTTGAAAATTTATTTTTAATTGTAATTTTGTAATTTCAACAGTAAAAGTCACTTGACTTTTCCATGTAAATATATATCATCCTGTAACTTTTTATTTTATTTTTTTGACAGATACTATACTACTTAATATGTTGAAGAATATCTACACAATAACCTAAATTTGTTTTCTCTATTCAAGTTTTATTGACATATTTTCTTGCTTCCAGCCATGTTATGAAATTTTATTTTGAATCATAATTCTATTAGAAATAATATTTTTATGACACAACGATATGGGTAAAATATGTGTACATCTTGATTATTACTTTCATCATACTCAATTGTGTGATTACACATAATTTTCTTTACTAGAAAATCAACTTCAAAAGAGGTCTGTATAAGTCCATATTTTGAATTGTGGATCAATTAGAAAAAAACTCTTTATCCCGCAAAAATAGGGATAAGATATGTGTACAACCTTCCTCCTAGACTCGTCTGTAAGATAAATATTTTTCACTACTAAAATTTTATATTGGACAAGACTTAATTTCCATCAAGTTATGGTGATGTTAAAAAATTGATCACAAATCTTGGCAAATTGCCTTACAAAAAGTCATGGGATCGTCAAAAAGTTGTTCTCAGACCTAGATGAATCACCATAATATATTCAGCATTAACGACAATATCATATTATTTAATTTATCTCTTGATATATTTGGGATAGTTCTGAAGTAAGTGGAAGTGATACACTCCCTACTAGTATTGTTGAGCTCTGTCCATTAATAATTTGTAATTTCATCATTCTCTTTCTATTAACTAAAACTATGCTCTTGAAAACTCAACGATATAGTAATGTGTGTTTAGAACTTTTCCCGCCCATTTCAATGGAATGTTTTTTCTTTACTAATCATGAATACCTTGATTTGATGGGTTAAAATATCTCGTTTCGAAAGGGTTAAACACGGTGAAGTTTGACATTTTAGCTAAGAAACTTTTTGATGAATTAACTACCACAAGAATATTTATTTTATTGGGGCGATAGTTATGGGATAACGAGTGATGAATTTGTATAAGTGGTAGCTATGAGAAAGAAAGTCCTGAAGGGCACTTCAATAGCAATTTGAAATGCAAGTTTATCCATTAATATTTTCTTAAACTCATTTTAACGTTAGTTAAATTTTTTATTTCTTGACCTTTCTAGTAAGGTTGTAACTTGAGAAACTCTTAATTATCATTCCTATATTACATTATGCTAATCTTGGAAATCTTCATTTTTGCTCCCATTCTTTTTCCTCAATCAATTGAAATGTTTCTATTTTTTGAGTTATTCATATACATTTTTCCGTACATTTATGAGAAAGCATCTCAACTATATTTATTTGCACTTCTCAAATTGTTTTAACTAGCGGCGGACACAAACTATACCGTGGGGGTGCACGTGCACCCAGTAACTTCCGAAAAGATTATATGTATATATGTTTATTTTTTTAAAAAAACTGGTGGAAGTTAAGATATACTTAATAGTGCACCAATACAAAAGATATAAGTGCCCTTGTTCAATTAGTAGAAGGTAGATATACCACCCTCCATACAAGTGTTCAAATCCCACTTAAGCCTCTTTTTATTTTAAGTTTATCTTAGACCTTATATTTGAGCAATGTTCATATAGGTGCATCCAAAGACTTCAAATCTTGGGTTCAGCTCTTGTTATAACGCTATTGTTAATAACTATAACCATACAAAATAGTAATTTATTTGAAATGTACTTAGTCTCCATTAAAGACTCATTGTCTTTCACTTGCAATGTAATTTTGTTACTTATATCGTCTTGCTTATAGAGAGTAAGATATGTCAATATTGAAGAGGGAAGTTTAGTTAAGGTAAGAATTCTTCATATTTCGTTTATCCAATTAATAAAAGAAGTTAAGGGGGTAATAAGACCTTAGTATAGTATAAGTGTCTCTGACATTTCGTTGATAGGTTGAGGGGTTATTTGTGCATTATTCCAAAAATGTTCATAAACTTGTTAGTTTATTTGTGCATTTTAATATTATTTTTTTAAAAAATGTCTCCTATCCTATCACCATCTATTGCTCACTCTTCCTAGGAAAACGTTAGTAGAACATTGGGTCTAATTATCTTTTATTTGGTGATGGAACGTGGTCAGTCATGACTATAACTTCTCAGTGAAAATCCATTATATCACACATTATTTCATCTTTTTATGTTTTGTAATGGGATAAAGCATAAGTACCCCTAGAATATGACCAAAATCTCAGAGACACACCTAAACTTAACTAGGGTCCTATTACCCCCTTCCTCCCCCTCCCAAACTCATTTTTTTCATATTTTTGTGCACCTTTTGTGCTAGCGTGGCAAGTTCAACCATCCAAGTATTTTGTGTTTGTACATTGGTCTGCACGTGTGTGTGTGTACATATATATATATATATATGTATTTTTTTAAAAAAAAATTAATATTTATAAAAACAATATTACTAAAAAAATATTCTTAATTTTTTTATTTTGTGTGTCAATTAAGTTAATACACTTTGTTTTTACCTTATGCCGAAACTCCTAATTTTTTACCTTGATGCATTGTTTTTCCATTGATTTTATTTTCTGTTGTCTTTCATTTTCATTTTATTTCAAATCTAATTCCAAGTGTCTTGTATATAACTTAATTTCGAACTGATATCAAATTAAATAAAGAAAAGCAAATAAAAAATCAAACAGTAAAATCTTAAAACCAAAGGACTCTTTTAAATTATTTATTTTAAAAAAACATAATATTTCTAAAAAAATTGAAAGTAAAAAGATAACAAAGTAATTTTAAAAAAATTTAAAGTGAGAAAGAAATTAAAATAAATATTTTACAAAGAACTAAATAAAAATAATTAAGTAATTATAAGTTTTGTATCTATATCTATATCTATACTACCTTAAAAACATGAACTCCCTAACTTCAATGTTAAATTACTAAAATACTCCCAAATTAAAACACTATATTTAGTTTATATGTTATACATTTAATAATTTATTTATTTATGCTATATTATATTAAAAGCATACACATTTTCACAATACTGGCAGTGACTCTTCATAAAGGTTTTGATTTTTTAATAGAGTTTTGACATTTTCCATCAGTTATGACATCTTCGAAAAGTTGTGATTTTTCTGAAGGGTTGTGACTTTTCTGAAAAGACGAGATCATAACCTTTTCATAATATCCTTTCATGTCCTTAAATAGAGGGGGTTTCCCACACTTTTAAACTACAAATTTTGTAAGTTTTGTATTCTTCTTCTTAAAAAAAACAAATTGTGAGAGTTGTTCAATCATGCAATTATAATACTTTTTTGCTTTTCAATTCTTTTTCTTTAAATAAGGAAGATTGTGAGAGTTTTTCAATTAGTCAATTACAATATTTTTAGTGGGTAAAATAGATAGATCAATAAAAATTGATTCAATTTCAAATGAAAAGATTATCTTGATAATTCATATTTACTCATTTTCGTAGCAATAAAATATACTTTTGTAGCAACTTCTACTTGACAAAAGATCAGTGATTTTTGTTGCACAAACTACAACTTAGTTTTTAAAATATAAAAAGTCTCAAAATGTGGGGAAAAATGTATTTGATCAAAAACTTATTTGAAGAGTCAAATCTATATTTTGTAAATAATCTTTCCTTTCAAATTTATTTAGTGTACTTCTAAATTTATTCAATTTAGTATAGAATGTTATGTTTTCTTTGGGTGTTACGCATCTTTAAGACCACAAAGTGAACAAAATACATTCAACATATGATCCTTAAATTGAAAATCTTCTTTATTTTGTAAAATTTCATATCAAATTAAAATTAGACCAATCAATATATACATTTTTTATCTGTCTATACTACCTAACTTAAAACACCAAATGTAGTATATCATCTATATTTTATATTGTATTATATTTATTTGTATGTTTTATACTGTATTATATTAAAGACAAACACATTTTCACAATTCAATGGTTGTGACATTTTCAAAGAGTTATAACATTTCAGATGAGTTGTGAGCTTTTAAAAGGGTTGTGACTTTTCTATAGGATTGCGAATTTGAAGAGTTGTAACTTTTCCAAAGGGTTGTGAAATTTTCGAATAATTATGACTTTTCTTATGAGTTGTGACTTTTCCAAATGGTTTTAAGTTTCGTAAAGGGTTGTGACGTCTTTTTGATAAGGGATAGTATGTAGTTTTTCACACATTACCCTTTGTGGGCTTTAAAAAGAGGGGTTTCCTCAAATTTTTAACTACATTTTTTTTAAAAAAAATTCATTCTTCTTGTTCTTCTTCTTCTTAAAAGATCATATTTTGTATATCTTCTATATCTTTATGATGGAATAATATGCACATACTATTACTACACATTTTAACTATAAATGATGTGGGTCCCCCACATTTTTAAACTACATTTTAAAAATGTTTTTAGATCTTCCTTTTTTAAAACCTCAGGATTATTTATAGACGTGAACAATCTCAAAGGTTAGTGAAATTAGAATATTCACTAACATGAATGTTAAATTAATATAATATTTTAACTAAAAACATTTTAGTTCATTTTCAATTCAATAATAATATTTAAATTATATTATATTAAAAGTTAGAACACCAACAATAAAATAATAACACAGTACCACACTAAAGAGAAGGGAGGAGAAAGTATATTGAAGAGGTGTAATTATGAGTTATTAATAGTGGCAATGTTTTTTTAATAATGTTTACTTTATATTTAAAATAGTGTGCTATCTAGTTTGACATTCACGTGCAATGCACGTGCGTCAAAACTAGTAATTCATAAATATATGTAATAACTAATTATAATATTACTAATAAATAAATGGCATTCATCCAATTTGTGCACTCATCACTTGTCTTCAAGTGTGTGTGTGCACACTCTCTATTCCATGTTAATGCATGCAGAATATTTATTCCATTTTAAATTAGATTGGGGAGAGGGGGGAGGGGGAAGGGGGGAGTAATATAACAACCCATTTGGTTGTTTTGAATAATAGTGTTTTTTGTTTTATAAGACACTTTTTCATAGATTCTAAATAGGTGTCTTGAATTATTCATAATAATAATTATGAAATTAATGGGATACTATTAATAATTTATTTAGTTGGTGGTTAAAGAAACTAGTGTTAAAATTAATAGGGGGTCTCTTTGACCACTATTTATAATTAGTTATATGATATTAGGGTAATAGAGAATCTGTAAAAGAAAAGAGAGAATAGGGCGGTGACAATTAAAAGGTGTGTTAAAAACATCAAGTATATAAACATCACCAATTCCACAGTTAATTTCATTCAATTTGATTTTTTGGCGAGTGTTTATATTATAACTACTGTTGGAAAGTAGAGGACAAGAACTAAAGGTGATTGAATAAAAAGAAAAAATTATTGGGAAAATACACAAGTACTCCCTCAACCTATACCTGAAATTCTAGAGACACACTTATACTATACTAAGGTGCTATTACCCCCTGAACTTATTTTATAAGTAATTTTCTATCCTTTTCGGCCTACGTGACACTAACTTGAAAAAAAAAAGTCAACCAGTGTTGGGCTCACAAGATAGTGCCACGTAAGGGGAAAAGGGTAGAAAATTATTAATTAAATAAGTTCAGGGCTTAATAGGACCTTAGTATAGTATAAGTATGACTCTAAGATTTCGGGCATAGATTGAGGAGGTACTTGTGCATTATCCTAAAATTATTTTATGATTAAAAGGTTGAATCTCAATAAAATACTATTATAATTGTATTGCTGAAATTAAGAAATAGATAGGTGAGTCCTACAATATATTTCGTGGTATGCTACTTGTTTCCCAAACCAGTGATTTCCAATTTCGGGCGGGTCTTATTACTATAATTATTATTGTTATTATATGTGGGCATTGGAGGACATAACATATATACTTATTTACCTATTATATAATTAAATATGGAAAACAAATTAAATAACTACTGAAGTCATGTTAATATAGTGGAAAATTTGGATGCACTAAGTTTCTGTATATTTAATGTATGTATGTGCTATAGTTCACATGTGTTATAGTTGGGTTGTTGTTAGTCCGTAGCCACCGGTTCTGTGACCAGTGGCTTACATCTTTATATATATTAATATTGTGTTCTCACATTATGAACTATATTGTAATATATTGAGATAGGTAGATATGTATTAGGTGTATTGAATTATTTAAATTCCATTAAAGTTATGCTAAATGGGGGAAGTTAGACTTACCCTTAGGTTAAACTTAATGAAATTCATTATAGAATTAGGTGAATTTTTGGGTCTTGACTAGACATAGAATAATATGAATGTTCCTAAAATCGTTAACTTACAAATTATGCACATATAATTGATAGATTGGAAAGGGTCATAGGCATTTAGGAATGAAAAAGCATTGGAGAACTAGTTGCTTGACTTCAGTTCTTCGGTGGAGGTAGGTTATGATTTATACTATTTGATAGTATATATGCATTGAAGGATATTGTGAAGTTTTCTATGTACTTGATTGTGTGGTTGTGTATGGCTTGGTTGTGTGTTTGGTGAGTGGTCTCAAATCCTGAGACTGTGGAATTTATATTCTTGAACCCTCTTTATCGAAGTGATGTCCTTAGTTTTCGAACACAAATTACTTTATTTCATTTATTTTGGTGTTTTTGATACTCTTAGACTTAGTTACTGGAGATTAGATGTCATTGTTGTGATCAATTTCAGGTTTTGGGAAATCATATTTAGTAAGATTTTGAGCTTCCGCATTATGCCAATATTTTGTATGTTGGGTTAAATTTGTTGGTTCTACAACCTAGGAGTTTAAGTCTGGGTGCTACTTACGACTAGTTTTGGGTCGTGTCAAAATTTGTATCAGAGCGTTAGGTTCGGTGATCTCATCGAACAAGGACAAGTCTAGTAGAGTCTTGCGGAACAGTATCTGGACGCATTTACTTTTCTTCGAGATGCTATAGGAGTTTAGGAAGACTCATTTCAATTTTTATTTCTTTTGTGCTACTACTTGAATACAATTGGTATCTAAGTGATACAAACTGGTACCTAACCATCTTCACTCTATTTTGCATATGACTAGTACTAGAGTAGTAGAATTGAAACACAAACACTAACAAGAGAGGTTGCGTCCTTAGAAATAGATATGTTTTCACATTTCACTATAGGCATGTAATGACTAGTGACAAGTATATCTTTTTACTAAGTTCTTAAAGTTGAAACCCTCATTCTTCATTGGTATTGATCATGAAGATGTTTATGCTTTCATTGTCGATTGTTTCGAGTTGCTTCATAAAATGAATATAGTGGAGAGATTTAGTGTTAAGTTGTGACATACTAGTTTCAAGGAAATGCAAAATGTGGTGATAGTCTCTTGTTGAGTGTCCGTTAGTAAAGACGCTACTTATGACTTAAGCCAACATTTTCTAGTTTCTTCATCCAATTATATACCCCAAACATGAGAGACAAGAGGAGATATGATTTCTTGAATATAAAGAAATTGAAGATAGGTGTTGCAGCGTATGAGGTCAAAATTTGTACCTTATCTAGATATGTGAAAACATGCAAGATGATTTGTAAGCGACATTTAGAAATGAACACCGTTAATTTAGAAATACAGTTAGTAAAGTTTTGATAACATAAAAGATGAAATGAGGTAGCGCCAATTGAGGTTAGAATCTTTACTACAATTTTATGAATTAATTGTATATTAAAGAGGATCATGATACAACCACTACAACAACACCGATGCTTTCTTATTTGTTATGACCTGATCTAAGAAAGAATGAAAATTGCTGGAGATAGGGACAGATTGAATTTGATTATTGTTTGCAATTATTTAATGGGTAGAAATGTTTGGGCTATTTAAGTAAGATCTTCTCCATTGTTATGAAGTGATCTAGTCATGTGTCTAACAGACTTTCATGGTGTGGTACTAATTTTATGTGGAAACGAATACGTCGAATATCAAGTGTGAATTTATCAGTTGTATGACATATATAGATAATGAGACGTAGTGTTGCCTTATGTTTTAGAAACCAATCTATTTATTACTACAGATGCTTGGATTAAGCATTGTTTTAAAGGAAGATTTTACTAGTGGTTTTTGTAAGGTATTAGTGTATTTTGGTTCTGAAATATACCTTGAGAGTTATGAATAAAGATCGGTGATTTTATTTTAAGCTTCAAAGGGTAGATTGATACTAGAATGACCAACTTATAGGACAGAAAAGTCCTAGTGAGTATACTTGGGTAAACTAAATTGAAAATTTTAGGAAGCAAAAACGTAGAAAATTGGGTTAGTCCCTTGAATGTGAATGGTATACCTAAGTTTAAGGTGTTAGGTCGAGGTAAAGATTCACTTCGTGGAGATGGCAAGGATTAACTTAGCATGATGGCAAAAGGAATTTGTGAGGAATTGCGATTGAGAAGAAACTATATAATCAGGATTTGTTAGTTAAATGAATTTTGTATGGTAATAAAGACGAGTATCTTAGGTTGTGATTTTCATTTATTTGGTGAATGATGTGGTTATATGAAAATTTTTAGGAGATGATGGGGCACCGCTCAAATAAAACATAAAGGAGCTAGTGTAATAATTAAAATAAATTAAATTTGTGCGATGTGTAGCCTTCATCAATCGGTGAGAGCGGGAATATTTTTTCTAATTCCAAGGATGAAAAATGCATTTTCGAGTGGGGTGATAAGTTTTGTTGTAGTGTTGAATTTAGTAATATTTAGAGTGGTTGATTTTTTAGTGAAGAATGTGGTAAGGTCGACGGAGGGGCGATCAATAATAGACTAAGATACATGAATCCATAAAAATATTCAATGTATGAGCTAATGTTGATAGATAACATAATTGTATTCAACTATTGGGATCAAATATCAAGTTTTCCTTGTGACTCTATGTTTGTGGTAGTATGTGCTCCCAAGATATGGATTGATAAGGCATGAAATGAGTGATCACATTGAGTATTGAGCATTTGAAAGGACTTACACATGATTGAAGTCGTTAAGTGTGTTATTTTCTTATTGTTAAAGGATCTAAGGAAGGATTTCCCTCAGAATCTTTATTTAGAGTGTGAAGTAAAATGTCATGGGTTGTTGGTAAAAGGATGAGATCGGTAAGCGAGTTAGAGAAACAAGAGTCTAATATATTGAATGGTCTAGATATTTAGAATTTTGCACCATGAAAAGAATTTGAAAAAAGTGAATAAATAATACCTCTCGTATAACCCTTGGGTATAGTTGAAGGTTGTATTGATTTGTTTTCTATGAGTTTAGATATGATTGAAAGATGTGGACTGGTTCGATACAGACTTGCTAGGTATTTATCATCGACTTTTAGAAAGATTGATTTTTGATTTGAGTGACAAATAGTTATATAAAGTTTTTTTTAAAGTTTATGTGCGGTTAGATTGCTCAAATTAAGATAGATGACTTAATAGTGATGCACAAGGTGATATACAATTCTACATGGTTATTATGAATTTAGAGTTGTATTAATACTATACTATTGATGGGATTATATAGAATGCTATAGTGTGTTATACAGACATTTGATGGTGAATAGAAGTCATGAGCTTATTCTATACAAAATATTTTATGTGACCAAGAATTTCCCTAATTGTTGGCATGAGATATGTGATTGTTTAGAATGGTAGCTAAAGTATAGTATGTGAAGTTGACTTTGGCTGTGATTGAATAGTTTTATATTGATAGAAAGGTAACATTAAATTCTAAATTAGTATTATTATCCTTGTATTGGACTCGTATTTGTTATGAAATGTTTAAATAGAAGAGATGGCTATTGATTTGAATATGTATTTGATAAAAATACTTTGATACTAATGATAGATTCGAAGTAACATAGATGATCAATGTGGTAATGATGTTTTTTTAGTATTAAGAGTGTTGACTTCAGTGGATGTGGGGTTCGATAAACCAAGTGTGTGAGAAATTATAATAGGGACTAAATTGATGATTGTGGGTTGCTAGAAAATCAAAGAGATAGAGTTAGTAGAATGAAAAATGTTTGAAATGGACCCTATGGAATGAGTATTTTGAGTTATTCCATCATCGGTATCATGTTTTGGCTATGTTTAATTGAATGTGTGGGTCATTGGGTCTAGTTTTTTCATTCTTAAGGTTTGTCTATGATAGCTACTAATCTTGCATTTCAATAATGTTGTTAGAAAATCTGTATGTTTGGGTATATTCATTCTTAAGGTTTGTCTATGATAGCTACTAATCTTGCATTTCAATAATGTTGTTAGAAGTTTTGTATGTTTGGGTGTATTGCTCGATGGATGGTTAGTTGATTATTTTATTCTTGAGTTTAGATAAGTTTAACTTTTTCCTGGATGAGTACCGAATGTCTAAAGATTTTTATATGTCTATATATAGCTTGAGCTCGTGAAAAGTTTATGTTGTGAGAATGAAATATTGATAAGATCTATGATGGTTTGTGCATCATAAGTGTGTCGTGGTTGGTTCAGGTTCACTCTTGATTGTAACCAATATTAATTAAAAATTTTCTTATGGTTATGTGGTTTACTATCCTGATGGTTGTGTCAAGATCTAGTTGGAGAATCGGTTAGTTTAAAAGTCTACTTGAGAATAATTTTGTTGTTAGTTGAGCTTGCATACAACAAGAGTTATCATTCGAGTATTGAGATGACCCTATTTCAAAAATTGTATGGGAGGAGATGTGGATCTCCAATTGGTTGGTTTGACACTTTAGAATATGAGACCCCGGGTACTAATATTTTGAAGAAATTGTTGAGACAACTATCCTTTTTTTTATCCTCGCTTTCTTTTGATCGTTCGAGGACAAACGATGAGTAAATTGGTATGTAATGTAACAACTCATTTGGTTGTTTTGAATAACAGAGTTTTTTGTTTGATAAAACACTTTTTGATAGATTCTAAATCGGTGTCTTTGATTATTTATTATAATAATTATAAAATTAATGCGATAGTTTTAATAATTTATTTAGTTGGTGGTTAAAGAAAATAAAATTAAAATTACTAGTTGATCTCTTTTACCGGTATTTATAATTAGTTATATAATATTAGGGTAATAGAAAATATATAAAAGAAAAAAGAGAATAGGGCGGTGACAATCAAAAGGAGTGTGAAAAACATCAGGTAAACGTCACCAATTCAACAGTTAAATGCAATTTGATTTTTAGCGAGAGTTTATATTATTGTTACTGTTAGAAAGTAGGTGACAAGCATCAAAGATGATTGAATAAAAAGGAAAAATTGTTTGATGATTAAAAGGATGAATCTCAATAATATGATATTATAATTGTATTGCTGAAATTGATAAATAGATGGGTGAGTCCTACAATGTATTTAGTGGTATGCTACTTGTTTTGCAAAGCAGTGATTTTCAAATTTCGGACGGTTCATACTACTATATTATTATTGTTATTATATGTGGGTATTGGAGGACATAACATATATACTTATTTACCTATTATATAATTAAATATGGAAAACAAATTTAATAACTACAGAAGTCATTTTAATATAGTGGAAAATTTGGATGCACTAAGTTTCTATATATTTAATGTATGAATGTGCTATAGTTCATATGTGTTATTGTTGGTGTTGAATGCCTTGAATCGGACCCGTTACAGCAGAAAGAACGGGGGCCTTGAATCCGACCCGACGGTATACAATGTCGTTGTGGGCCCTTTAATTATCTGTCAATTCTGTATTTTGGGCCCAAGCCTGTTAGGGCGTAGCTTAGCACTATATATAGACGCTATGGCAAACCCTATTCTGTAATTCTGTTCTTGCCTCTCCATAATAAAACTGCTCCCCCTCTTCCCCGTGGACGTAGCCAATTTATTGGTGAACCACGTAAATCTGTTGTCTTGTTTTTCGCGTTTATATTCTCTCATATTATCTCGAATTCCGCATAACAAATTGGTATCAAAGCCTCTCGGTTAATCGGTGTTTTTGGAGAATTCGAGATGTCTGCTTTGAACGTGAAAATCGACAAATTCACAGGGAGGAACAGTTTCAGTTTATGGCAGATCAAGATGTGGGCTTTGTTGAAACAGCAAGGCTTCTGGGCGCCGTTGTCGAAAGACAAGAACGCCGTCGTTACTCCTGAGATGGCGATTCTGGAGGAAAAGGCGCACTCGACGATCATGTTGTGTCTCGCGGATGACGTCATCACGGAGGTCTCGGATGAAGATACTGCTGCTGGTCTGTGGTTGAAGCTGGAGAGTCTGTACATGACAAAATCTCTAACCAACAAGCTGCTTCTGAAACAACGTCTATTCGGTTTACGAATGGCTGAAGGTACACAACTCAGGGAACATTTAGAGCAATTGAATACTTTGTTATTAGAATTGCGTAATATCGATGTGAAGATCGAGGATGAAGATGCTGCCCTGATTCTGTTAGTATCTCTCCCAATGTCGTTTGAGAATTTTGTTCAATCGTTCATTGTTGGGAAAGATACTGTGTCGCTGGAAGAAGTCAGATCGGCCCTTCATAGCAGGGAATTACGGCATAAGGCTAACGGCACAAGTACGGACATACAACCTTCCGTTCTGTTCACAAGTAGCGGAAAGGGATGGAAAAACAGCGGAAAGAAAAAGAAGCCGATGTCGAAGGGTGCAAAGCCGGATGATGTTTGTAATTACTGCAAGGAGAAGGGACATTGGAAATTTGATTGTCCGAAGAAGAAGAAGCAATAAGAAAAACAATCAGTTTCTGCTGGTGTTGCTGAAGAAGACATCAATTCTGAAGAAGACATTGCCCTAGTTGCGGATGAGCACACTCATCATTCAGATGTGTGGGTTCTCGATTCTGGGGCATCCTATCACATCTGTTCTAGGAGAGAGTGGTTCACGACTTATGAGCAAGTAGACGGAGGCAGCATCTCGATGGCCAACAGTTCTGTCTGCAAGGTGGTTGGGAGAGGCTCGATCAAGATAAGGACACATGACGGTAGCTTCAGCACATTGAACGAGGT
>NC_028637.1:28668453-28685251 GCF_001406875.1 Solanum pennellii | reverse complement strand
GAAGAATCTGTTTGGAGAATTCAAGTCAAGGTGGAGATTTGTTGAATGCCTTGAATCGGACCCATTACAGCAGAAAGAACGGGGGCCTTGAATCGGACCCGACGGTATACAATGTTGTTGTATTGGGCCCTTTAATTATCTGTCAATTCTGTATTTTGGGCCCAAGCCTGTTAGGGCGTAGCTTAGCACTATATATAGACGCTATGGCAAACCCTATTCTGTAATTCTGTTCTTGCCTCTCCATAATAAAACTACTCCCTCTCTTCCCCTTGGACGTAGCCAATTTATTGGTGAACCACGTAAATCTGTTGTCTTGTTTTTCGCGTTTATATTTTCTCATATTATCTCGAATTCCGCATAACAGTTGGGTTGGTGTTAGTCCGTAGCCACTGGTTTTGTGACCAGTGGCTTCCATCTTTATATATATTAATCTTGTGTTCTCACATTATAAACTATATTTTAATAAATTGAGGTGGGTAGTTAAGCATTCAGTGTATCGTATTATTTAAATTTCATTAAAGTTATGATAAATGGGGGAAGGTAGACTTACCCTTAGGTTTGAACTTTATATAATTGATTATAGAATAAGGTGAACTTTTTGGTCTAGACTAGACATAGAATAATAAGAATGTTCCTAGATTCATTAACTTACAAATTATGCACACATAATTGATAGATTGGAAAGGTTTAAAGGCATTGAGAAAGGAAAAACATTGGAGAAGTAATTGCTTGACTTCGGTTTTTCGATGGAGGTAGGTTATGGTTTATACTATTTGATAGTAAACTGTTAATAGTGATTGATATGAATGGAATGATATTGTGAAGTTCTCTAAGTACTTGATTGTGTGGTTGTGTGTCGCTTGGTTGTGTGTTTTGTGAGTGGTCTGAAATCCTGAGATCGTGAATATTTTTATTCTTGAACCCTCTTAATTGAAGTGATGTCCTTAGTTTTCGGACAAAAATTACTTTATTTTATTTATTTTGGTG
Source organism: Solanum pennellii (assembly GCF_001406875.1). Lineage (NCBI taxonomy): Eukaryota > Viridiplantae > Streptophyta > Magnoliopsida > Solanales > Solanaceae > Solanum > Solanum pennellii. The sequence continues at coordinate 28,684,264 of NC_028637.1, read as the reverse complement.
TCTTTGATACTTTTAGACTTAGTAATTGGAGATTAGATGTCCTTGTTGTGATGACTTTAAGATTTTGGAAAATCATATTTACTATGATTTTGAGCTGCCGTATTCTTCTTATATTTTTTAAGTTTGATTAAATTTGTTGGTTCTCCCACCTAGGAGGTTAAGTGTGGGTACCACTCACAACTTTTGGTTCTCGACAAGTAATAGGACTAGTTAAATTTTGATGTGTCTTTGAGATTTTTGTAAGTCCACAAAGTACTTGTCCCTTATCACTATTATAATTTATGTAAACTCTTGGCCATTTATTTACTCAATTTATTAGCCCCATAATCTTTCTATTTATTGGGAGGAAGAATTTTTCCACTATAAATAGTGCTGGTCAGCCGTGGACATAACTTCACATTGGATCTATTTTATGTTTTGTGATTCATGTAAACTCTAGGTCATTTATCGATACAATATACTACTACATAATCTTCCTCTTCATTGCAAGGTAAATTTATCCCCTATAAGTAGTGATGGTCTTACTTTTTTAGCAATACTTTGGAAGTGATTGCCTTTTGTTTAGTGATTGAACATGGTCAGTCATATTGGCCACAAATTTTCATTGAAACTCCATGATGTAACGATCGGAATCTGTCGTTATAGAAAAGTCAGTGGGGAAAATTATTTTGCCAGAAACCTATTCGTAGTAGTTGAAATTTTTTCCAACCTAGTCTAGAGTTGGACGAAATTGGAGTAATTAAGTTGTAGGGATATCTAGTACAAATAGGGTGATTTACTTGTAATTTTAATTAAATGAGGGAATATATTACTCATTAATGAATCCTTACGACTTTATACAATTGAACTTGAGCAAGTAGAACTCCGAGAATTGATCTTAGCACGATAGAGGTTTTCTGAGTGCCATCGGTTAAAGGTGTGTTGTGAAATTGATGTCTTCGAATTATTAGAATAGCTCACTTTTTCGTGCAAGACGCTTTGGTGTTTGATTTTTTCGCTATGGAGGGGCCGCTTTGGCAAGCCAGACACGACTGAAAGTCGTAAAAAATAAATTCCCTAAACGACTTCATTCTACACTTTTTGATTCTTAGAGCTAAGGAACGAACCCCATGCAGGTTTCAATAGTTTTCTATCATTATTCAGGATAAAGGGAAGATTTTTACTCCTCCAATCCATTTTTAGATCTGTGGAACGTAATAGAGTGGTTAATTATCAATGGGAGTGGGTTATGAATAGGAAACCATGGTGGGAAAAGCCTTAGTTTGGATATTTGGGATTATTAGAATGATATAGGTTTTTAGAATTTTTAGTAATCCGGGTAATTAGTAATGGTTTATTGAGTCCCGTATATATTTATTGTTTGTAAGCCAAGAACAAGCAGAACGAATCCATATAGGGAAGGATTTAGGGTTTCAAGCTTGTTTCAAGATAGGTGATGATTGTGATTCTATGATATGTTGGTTTGTGGTTCATTGTGATGCATGTATGTATACGAACGCTGCATTATTGATCACACTTTCTGTAATTTAATATGAAGGAATACCTGTATGTATGAATCACTTCTTGACTATATGATATTGAAATTATTCTTGTGCTTGTAATTCCAATATGTAGAAAGGATCGGGTTCCACGTCTTGGCATAACTAGTTAGGATCGGTTGTCACGTTCCTACGTAAAGATGGGATTGGTTGTCACATTTCGACATAACTATTGGATCAGGTGCCACGTTCTGGTGTTCTAACAGTTTGAGTTTTGGTTCCGTGGGAGGACCAACTACATGACATAATTTTACTATCTTGAGAATTGGGAAATAGTATGTTGTTCATAGATATTGATAATATTGTATATGTTTGATACTTTGCATGTTTATGATGTTGTATTTACTTGCTTACGTTTCACATAGTGGGATAGCCACGTGGTCCCATCAGTACACTGTGGTTCAACTTGCTCTTATTTTTGTTGAGTACATGACATATTCGGTTATTGAAAACCATGTCGTGAAGATTAGTGATGTCATTCGAATTCAAGAGTGAGCCAATTCTTTTGGGCTTCCTTGAGTTCTCCTTTTGTCTATATCCACACTTTGGACTTAGACACTTCTAGTTAGTTAATATTGCATTAATTTGGGTTTTTATCCCTTTTTGTTTAGACGTTGATTCCTCTTTTAGTTATTTAGGTACATTGACTATCAAGTTCTTAGGATTATTCTTTCGCATTAGTTTGGTTACTTGTTTGTTAAAACCTTAGAGTTTATAGGGACTCCCTTTTTATTGTCATTAAACCTACTTTCTTATCTTTAAATGCCTTAGTTTTCATAAAAGTTTTTAATTTGGATTTTAGTAATGGTTCTCCCACCGGAGGGTTAGTATGGGTAGCAATCACGACGATGTGGGTCTTAACATATTATTTAACTCATTATTCTATCTTTCTATTTCTTCTATCATATGTAACCTAAATGTCATTTATCTACAAAATTTACTACCCCATATTCTATTTATATATTGCGAGGAAGAATGTCTCCCATATAAATAGTGATGGTCTTACATTGTTATTAGAATGTTGGAGTAATTGCCTTTTATTTAGTGACTGAACGTGGTCAGCCATATTGGCCATAACTTCTCGTTGAAGTTTATTATTTTACTCATTATTCTATCTCTTTATGTCTTGAAACTCATGTAACCTCTAGGTTAATTGTCTATCAAAGTTACTACTCCATAATCTTTCTATTCATGGCAAGAAAGAATGTCTCCACTATATATAATGATGATCTTATATTTTTCGATGTATAAGAAAATATGAAGCGCATAAAAATGAGTAAATAAAAGTTCTTATTAGGTTAAGGAAAATGTTCTTTTTATGAATCTTTGGATTCAATTCTTGTCTCATATTTTTTTACCTGTACTTGGAGATTGAGGTATGTTTTCCAGAGAAGACAAGTTAAGAAACTATTGCTAGACTGGTGAAAAAACTTGTTGTCGTGGGTTTAATCTTCTTAAACAAGAGCAAGATATCTAGTCATGTCTCAACTTGAAAATTTATTTTTAATTTTAATTTTGTAATTTCACCAATAAAAACCACTTGACTTTTCGATGTAAATATATATCATCCTGTAATTTTTTATTTCATTTTTGTGACAGAAACTATACTATCTAATAAGTTGAAGAATATCTACGCATAAACCTAAATTTCATTTCTCTATTCCTGTTTTATTGAAATGACTTTTTTTACAAGCATGTTATGAACTGTCCTTTTGTATCATAGGTCTATTAGAAATAATATTCTAATGACACTATGATATGGGTAAAATATGTGTACATCTTAATTATTACTTTCCTCAAACTCAGTTGTATGGTTACACAGGATGTTCTTCACTAGAAAAACTGACTTCAAAAGAGGTCTGATAAACCCATCTTTTGGATTACAAAAAAACTCTTTATCCCGCAAAAATAACGATAAGATATTTGTACATCCTAGATTTAAATGTAAGATGAATATGTTTTTCTACTTTTGTGTTTTTGTCATAAGTACTTGAACATGAGCAAAGTTTCAATGTTTACCATATTCCTGTACGACTTGAGTCGATTGGTTAGGGGGACATATTTTCTTTACATTTTCTTGATAACGTTGTATTAGTGTTATATCTAAAGTGTAAATCATCCTTGGTCAATGTGAATATTAGGAGTTCACTGAAAAAAATCAATAAAATCGATTCATATTGTCCTCAAATTTTTGGAGGACCTAGAGAACTCTTCAAGATTACTTCATCTTTGGTGATCAACAAATCTCTTATCATTATCTACAATAGATGGAAATTTTCATTTCTTATATTCCTACACATTCCTAATGTAAGTAGTTGCGAAGGGGATGAATGTATTTTCTATATGAGGAACTCACGAAAATCATGGAAATTTCATATTTTAACTTTTGTGAAAATATTACATGATTGGCATTTCATTATCATATTTGATATTGCTATAACTTCCTAAATTACCTCGAAAACCCTTTTTTAAAAGAACAATTTTTTGGTTATATAGGAAATTTTATTAATTATCAAAAAATAAAAATAAAGTTTTGGCTCAAGCCCCAATCTGATTAAGATAAAGCCCACATTCATTAACCCTATCTATAAAAGCTAACTTCAACTTCCTCTTGAGCTCACCTTCATTTCTTCTTACTATGTTGCCTCCTTTCTCACGAATGAATGTTAAACTACTCCTTATTCTCTTGTGGTCTGTACAAGCTCTATATTCCAACTTTCTCGTCTCGTTTCTTCTCATACAAGATGTGTCAGTCAATCCTAGTAAAGTAACTATTATCTTTTCACTTCCTTTATTCATCACTGTTCTAACTTTTTATTTCTTATCCATGTAAAAGAATATTTTGTTGAAAACAATTATGCTAGAATATTGAAATTTTCTTCTATAATTAAAAAATGGTTAAAAGGGAAAAATCATTTATCGGGAGAATAAAAGGAAACTATTCAGTTACTTACCTAGAAGATTTTAGCTACTTTATATTATATAAGTGACATCTACTTTTTTTGGGCTACCCCGTGGCGTGAATAATCTTAATTTTATTTTCTATCTCCTAGTCTTCCTTCTGTTAGAAGTGTTCTAACAATAAAGTTGTTGAATGTACTTCAAGTGGGATGAAACACATAAAATCTTTGGCAGATGATGTTAAGCATATGTCGCAGCAAATTGACTAAGTTGAAGTTTCTTTTCCCCTTTTTATGGTCTTTCTGTTGTGATGAAGAGTACTTCCCGGTGGAGTGCCAAATCTAAACAGAATCTCAAGTAGGCTCCAAGCAACCATGAATCGCATTCACAATAGATCATAAGAGGGTTCAATCCTATACGACCAATGTTCACAAAAAATTACAAAACCCGTTGTAAAGCATCAGAGCTGCAGAAATAGGCGGAGAACTATGATAGAGTCCTTTAAATTAGTATTTTAAATGTTTTCCATAGTATCATATATGGAAATCACAAACTCTGGCTGCCATTGATCGATAAATTCTATTAGTAGGAACTAGAACCTGCTGATTGTTGTGGTTGGTCATACTCTTGATCAAAAGCTGAATTGGCTTTCTGAAATTCTGCATTTGAACTTCCTTATCTGGTACTAGAGGAACTGTGTTAGCATTACGTGCATTAGCATTCCATTGCTAATCTCTACGAGAAGGCATGATCTTAAGCGCTCAACGTCGAGTTAGAATGGAATTAGATCATACCTTACGCACGATAAGAGTAACAAGAAGGTAAAGTTTTTCTAGAACACTTCATAAACTCCCTCTGTCTAGATGTGATGCACTTCACACCCATGAAAAGGACTCTACTTAGTGCGGCATTTTAAGACATCCTAGGACTCTTAAACCTAGTGCTCTGATACCAATTTTTGTCACGCCCCGAGCTACCCCCGAGACGCAGTCACGGAACCTAGGATAACAAGTGATCCCAAGCTAACCCTGCTGGCATGATCATGAGCATACTAAAGATAATAAACTGTTGCGGAAGCTAAATCATTTTAAAATGAAAAGATGGGGAATACCCATAATCTATAACTGATATATTTGAAAACAATGAGTTTAATACAAAAGAAATATTAACTCAATACTAAGCTGAATCTAACTATGTCTGAATATAGCCTCTAAACTAGACTAGAAATACTGGGAAAAGCCCCAGCTAAATCTAACAAAAACTGAAACTAAATGACTAAAGACTGAAATGAAACTCATGACTGTTGTCCTCGGAGAATGAGGACTCACCACTGAATCTGCTGAACTGGATATCGAGAAATCAATCTATTCGTGATCTGGATGCTGAGAACCTGAACCTGCATCACGAGAATATGTAGTGCACGTATGCGTCAGTACTTGAAAGGTACTGAGCATGTAGGATAGAGTAAAGCTAAAATAAAACATAACTGAACAAGCACAAAAAAGTATAATAATCTAAACGTGATTTGCTGATTTCTGAGCTAACTGGATGCAATGACCAATTTATAACATGCTAAAACTTAGTACTAAATATACTGATAAATGATCAATGGAGAGAGTCTGACTAAACTGTGGGAGCTACTAATAACCGATAATAAAACCACATGAGCTAAATGTGGAGTCCGATATATACGCCCCATCGAGAGGACCCAATATACCCTGCCAAATGTATAAAGGCATGCTGGCGTGATCACTAAACTGATTGCCCACAGAGGGGACTTACAACCTACTAGTCTAGTAGTTCTGGGACTATTGGGTACGCTAAATCAGTCCAACTCAGTATTATGCTACTCCCAATGAATTTTGTAATTTAACTGATTATATCAGAATTTCTGTAAATACTGGATAGCTCAAAACTGAACATGCAAACTGAGAATGCAACAATTAATCTGGTAATTATGCATTTATAATTGACGCATGTATATCTGAAGTGTCTGAAATATATGACCTAGCATGTGTAACTCAAGAACTAAATAAATACAAAGCTAGGATTCTGAAATTCATGCAATAAACTGAATAAAAACATGATAATATTATTTGGAACATAAAACTAATAAATTCATAAAGTTCTATCAAAGTTCTAGAAACCCTAGGTTTAATCACGACTAGAAAATCAAGAATCTGACTGAAAACTAGGGACCTAATGGGTGAAAGGAACCCACTGGTGAAATCCCACATACAAGGTGATGAAATAAACGGAAAAATACTTTAGTTTCGGGGCTGGAACTGCTGGAGCCTTTGGCGTTCTTGAACTAGGGTTCTTGAGCTTTTTTCTCCTCTCTTGCTTCTAATTCTCTATGTTTTGATTTAATGATTTGACTTGGATATAGTTTAATTATGTTTCTAGTCTTAAAATGACTAAATCTGATGATTTAGGGTCAAAACGACATAACTTAGGGTTTAAACGGAGTGGGAAAGGTCAAAAGACCCCGGGAACGTTGCTGTCAGGCCTCACGACAGCCAGGACTGACGGTCCGTCGTGGGCCCGACGCCCCGTCATTGGGTCCGTCGTGAGGGCCTATTCCACATGCCTTTACTAAAATGGGCATAACTTTTTACTCGGAGGTTTGATTTTAGCAAGCTCAGTTGCTATGGAAATATAATTCAATTATCTATCTGTGGGTAGGTAATGAGAGACCTAATTCATTTTGTGCTAAGAGTTATGATCATTTTAAGTTGATCCAATTGTATTTCCCCTTAACTGGCTGAAAATTTTCCACCTACGGTCAGTGGTATGGACCGTAGGTCAACCAACGTACCATGTTGGTCATCCATAGCTCTTGTCAGAGAGTGGTTGAAGGGAGAATTGATCGACTGTCACGGACTACGGACCCATCGTTTGACCTATGGATTGTAAGTCCGTCCGTCGTCCAAGACTTAACCAATTTTTCTAGGCTGAAATTTTTTGGAGTTTCTGATCCCATCGACGGTTGTGCAGGACGGACCGTGGTTCAGGCTACGGCCGTCGATGCCACTGTTGGTAGCACCTACAGATTTTTCTGAAAAACTAATTTCTGGTCTGTTTTGGCTACGGGGTGTTACAAATGTAGTCAAGGTTATGTATATGGAAGCGTTAGTGGTGGTAAATACGGTTGAACGACGGAGGAGGTGGAGGTGGTGCTGGTTGTTACAAGTAAGGGAAAGAAGGGTTGGTAACATTGACATTCTTTATGTAAATATCATTCCCACCACCCCGCCTCCATTATCGCGCAACCATATCTCCCACCAGCAATACCACTGCCATATCAACAACCTTGGCTTCATTTCCTTGTGAAATGGCAATATTTTCAACACTTATAACATACACTTCCTCTTCTAAAACCACCACCTTACCCATTGCCACCTCCACCATACCTCCAACCACCACCGCCATATCAACCATAACCTCCATACCGGCAGCTTCTACCCTGACAACTGTCACCACCACAATATTTTTCACCTAAAAATGTATATAACCCATCACCACCATAGGAATCTCTTCGACCACCTATGCTATCACGAGATCCTCTTTTGATAAGAGCAACATCTGGGCCGACAATATTGTTAGCCTTCGTATCACTATCATTCACAGATTTCACATCGGTTCAACTGCTTCACCTACATTAAACTACGAAAAGCTTTAGATCTTATACTTGATTGATGAACAAAAAGTTCATCACCACCATAATCTGGAAAAAGCTGAATCCTTTTTTAGTCTGATGGCACCTACTATAATAGGCAGTATGTAAGACAACCCTTACCTAGAAGGTAATGTAGTGAGTGCAAGGGTAGAAGTAAAGTTAAATAATATTAATAAAAGAAACAGACAGAAGTGAAGTAAAATAAAAAATATATTTATACAATACAAACCCTTCCAAAACCATTAAATTACGAGTACAAAGAGATCTAATGTGAAAAAATACAATGCCCAAAAGTGGACACCAACTGTCACACCCCGAGGCTACCCCTTAGATATAACATAGGACCTAGGATCATGAGTGATCTAAAGCTATCGCTGAATCTAGCATATCATGAAAATACTGCAATAGTTAAGTAAAGCATGTACTGTGCGTAAACTACAATGAAGGATACCTGAAAATGGGAAAAAAACCTAAGCGCACTAAATATAAGTGAAATAAACTAGGTTTTGTGATAACTGCAACAACCACTTAACAACTCAAGATGAATCTACTACTATGTCTGAAAAGCCTAAAAATGAGTTGAGTTGATGGGACATGCCCCCAAATAACTCAAATAAAACTGAAACTAAAAATAATAAATAAAACGAACGTATGTCTGTTATACTTGAACTATGATGACTCACCTTTGAAGTTGTTGAATGTGCACAGAGAATCGATTTTAAGCGTGATCTGGATGTTGAGTACTTAAACCTATATCATAAAAGGATGTAGCGCAGAGTATGAAAAAGTACTTTGAATGTACAGAGCATGCATGATATCGATACTAACCTGAAAAATATATATGAGTAGAACACAGTTTAACTAAGAAATTACATAATATGAGCAAGAATAAATATACCGAAACATATTAAAAGATTAAGTTGAGTGAAGTGACTGAGTATTAATCATGAAGAGAACATGATGAACAGTACATTGACATAAATTCTAAAAACCTTGTCCAATGCACTAAGAGAGTGACTTTTTGGAGAGTATTAACCGAGACATAAACCACGTGATCTAAAACCATTACCTAGTCTTACAATCGATAGTTCAAACGATGTCCCGTGAGTACCATAGTTAACGGCTTTCATCAACTTTTATGTCTGGGTTGTTTTGTCGTTTCTTTATTCATTGAGGCAATTAAGCTACGTACTTGGATGCCTAAGATACGTCGTTCTACTAATAGAAAGAAAAAGAGGTGTCGGTTTCTTTCAAGAACAAACAATAGTGTTCTTCATGTTTTAGCCCAAAAATTCAAAGGACATCTCATTAGATTTCTTCACCAGGGATGTGGGATTTCACTAGTGGGTTCCTTTATTCCATTAGATCCATAGAATTATGTCAGTTCCTTGATTCTACATAGATTGTATAGACCTAGGTTTGAATAAATCTTGGGAATTTGTTGTGATTTCAACTGCTATAGAATCCATAGTGCAAGTAACATGTTTCTTTAGAAACGTTGCATCCATAGTGTTTTCTCCAGACTTAGAGCAGGAGGCCAAAAATAATAGTGTTTACTAAATTTATTGCTTCACTTCTGTTTTATATATAAAAAAATATTAATTTAGCGTTCTTCTTTTAAAATGTGAGTTAATTTTCCAAATTCAACTTTGGAAAAAATGAACAATTTTCATAACAAAACACTAATTTCATAAAAAAATACTATTTTAAGAAAATGAAAAGAATTTATATAAAATGACTTTTATAAGAAAATGATTGTGAAAAAAACACTTATTTCTTTTAACCACACTCGCATTAGCTGATCTTCATCCCTTTATTCAATCAAAATATGATTTTACCAATCTAACAACTAGTCATTAATGCAAGATATGCCTACTTTAAGAAGAAAAAAAATAGTTGACAATTCACCAACTAATTTAGTTCCTAAAAAAAACACTCAAAACGTTTTTCTAAAAATGGAGAAAGTTGAAGAAGATATGGTGTTGTCATGTGTAGTGCCAGGTCATGGGTTATATGGCTGCCAAATTCTCAAATTCAATTTCTGATTTACGTCGATGTATTCTTCAATTTTCATATGCAGAATGTGAGGTTAAGTATCAAAGTTTAAAAGGCATTTTAAATATCTATATCAAACAAATTTTACTGATTAAGAAGATGATGACATATACACTTACAAAGACATATATAGATAATTGGACATAGCAAGTCAAACTAAGGGATACTCCATCTTTTACATAAATTTCTCTTTTTTTCCTTTTTAATTTTAATTTACTTTTGTGTAACGACCTGTTTAGTCGTTTTGAGCAGTAGAGTTTATTTGTAGTAATAACTGTCTAAGTCGACGAATCCGTCATGGGCACGACGGACCGTCGAGGGGTCTCGTTCCAAAACACTTAGATTCTAAAAATTTGGGTACTGAGATCGACTCTCTGAACTTCATGACGGAATGGCAGGACGGACCGTCGTTGGCACGACGGACCGTCACAAATCTTCCCACAGAATTAACTCTCTGAACTTTGTGACGGACATGCAGGACGGACCGTCACAGTCGTGACGGACGGTCACAGACTGCGTAACCCTGACTGGGTCGGATTTCTGTTAAAGTTTTTAAAGGGGCGTTTTGGACTATTCATGCTTATAATTATAAAGTTAGTGGATTAATGTTAATAATTCAATTACTTGGGTGTTAAAGGAGATAACCTTGAAATAAAAAGCGGGTTATTTTTATCATCTTTTATACTTAATTATATGACAATTAGGGTAAAAGAAAAAGGGTTTGAATAAGAAAAATAGAAAGAACAGAGAGAGAGGGAGAAACGAACGAGAGAAGGGAGAACGAAGAGGAAAACAAAAAGGCTTGGGAAGTAGATTGCTTGATCACGATTCTTCGGTGGAGGTAGGTTATGGTTTATGCTATTTCATAGTAAACTCTTAATAGCGAATGATATGTATTGGGTAGTATTGTAAAGTCTCCTATATGCTTAATTGTGTGCATGCATGATGTGATTATATAATTGTGATGAATTAGCATTATGAGGCTGTTGAATCTTAAAACCTTAAAACCACTTTGTTAATGATGATGCCTTGGTATAAAAGAAGGCTTGATGAACTAAAAGAATGAGGGTGATAGATCGGGTGTCACGGACCGACACGTAGTAGTAGGGGATAGGGTGTCACGTTCCGACACCAGGATAGTAATGGATTGGGTGTCACGTTCCGACACCAGGATAGTAGATGGATCGGAGTGTCACGTTCCGACACCAGGATAGTAGATGGATCGGAGTGTCACGTTCCGACACCAGGATAGTAGATGGATCGGAGTGTCATGTTCCGACACCAGGATAGTAGGGGATCGGAGTGTCACGTTCCGACACCAGGATAGTAAAGAGAATAAATCTTGAAATATATTAATATACTCAATTTAAAGAACCTGTTTCCCAAATGTGAATGGTGTGGAGGCTTGAGTACTCATAGATGCGCTTGGTGTTGTGGCCAAGGGTTATGGTAAATGTTGTTGTCACCAATTAAGAATATTAGTTGATTTTATGTTATTATCTGAAACATATTGCTTTCTATTTTGAGTTGGCCGATGATATCTACTAAGTACTTGTGCCTTGTACTGACCCCTACTTGTATTTGTTTTTCTTTGTTAATTGTGGAGTGCAGCAAACGTGCCATCGCCTTCAACTCAACCGCAACTCTAGCCAGTATCCATCACGTTAGATCTCAGGGTGAGCTATTGCTTCTAGCTTGGACTGGATCTTCTTCTTCATGTCTTGATGCCTTGAAGTTCCGGCATGGACTAGCTGTTTATTTATTTTAGCTTCCTAGATATTCTTAGATTTAGTAAATTGAGGATAGATGTTCTTGTGGTGATGACTTCCAGATTTTGGGGATGATAAGTATTAAATTTTAGAAGTTATTAATTGATTCCGTTAATGAGTTTTAAGTCTTCCGCATTATATTCTGTTTTATTATGGTTGAAATGTTGGGGTTTAGATTGGTTGGTTCGCTCACATAGTAGGATAAGTGTGGGTGCCACTCGCGACCCGTTTTGGGTCGTGACATTTTGATGTTTAAAGAATTATGAGTTTTCACTAATGTTTCGTTTGATCTAAATTTATATAATGGTTTTTATAAAAACAGAATTTTGTAGATGCAAAATATATCCAAAGATGTATTATGTTTTCTTAAGTTTAACTAGTAAAATTACCCGCACCTCGCGCGGGAACTCAATATAAGAGAATTTATAAAATAATATTTTAAATCTATCAGTTATTAAAACTAAGACAATGTATTATCTCACATACAAGATTATTACGTGGTAACAAACATTAATAATGTACAGAAAATGAAACTTATTACATCCTATCATTTCTCCTTACTAACATAAACATAATATAATGACTAAATAAATTATACCAAGATCTGTAACATAAGCAATCATTAGTGAGCCACTCAACATGAACAAAGTACGTAAATATTTAGTTGTGCAGAATAAGAAGAAGAAGAAGAAGAAAAGGAGGAGAAGGAGGAGGAGGAGGAGGAGGTTTAGAATTTTCATTGTTTTAAAGTGAGAGGAAATCCCTTTATTTATAGATAACAAAGGGTACCCTGCATACATGTTTATTATGCCTTATATGAAAGGTTACAACTATTTGGAAAAGTCGCAACCTTCCGAAAGGTGACAACCTTTCATAAAAATCACATCTCTTCATAAAAGTCACAATTTTTAATGAAAGTCGCAACTCTTCATAAAAGTCGTAATTCTAATTCTTCATAAAAGTAACAACTTTTCTTAAAAGTCAAAACTCTTCATCAAAGACACAACTCTTCATCAAAGTCCAAATTTTCATGAAATGAGAAGGCTACTTTTAAAAATAAATAAATTTAAAAGGAAATTTTGATTTGTGATGGTGCCACATAGACGGGTCGATGATTTTCTTTTATATATATATATATGATTAAGTGTTGGAACACAAATAAAGTACCACTATTTGGTAGAGTATGTACTAATTTTATTTTATTTTTCAAAGAAATGTTCTCTATTCCATTTTAATATTACCAGAGACAAAAAGAACCAGTATCACTAAATATCAAAACTACATTGCAAAAATATTTAGGGAAAAATAGGTAAAATAATACTATTAACTATATATTTTTTATCAAATTTCTTAGTTATTTTATGTTTTTCTCATAAAAGCACTAATTTATTGTTAGTTTTGAAAATTGACCCCAAATAATTATTCATTAATTGTGGCTATTGTCAAAATTGATGCTGTAAATCTATTTTTATTTATACAATCAAAAAACCTAAAACGCAAAAAAAAAATTGATAAGTCAAATTAATTGATTATCCAAAGACCAAAAAAGTTACCTTCTTGGTTGTGACTTGCCAAATTGAAATTCTTCTATTTTTGAAATAATATAAAATTGGATTTAGGGAAAGAGGAAATGGAGGAGTGGATTACAAGGTAGGGTTAAACCCTCACCAATAAATTTATAATTCAGATAGTCAACCAACATAGCTACTATGAATCTTAAACTAGCAATTGTTTGTATGCTATAATCTTTATTTCTCAAAGAATCTATAAGATTATTTATAATCTCTGTTTGAATGCATATTTTATCCTTTATTTCTATCAAGTGTTAATAATATTCACTAATAACAATATGAGAGTGAAATTATATGTTCATATTGTTTTATTATTAGTTTATAGCAATAGGTTATAAAATTATTAATATATTTAATTATGCTATGTTTATTTAGGAAATTTTTTTGATTTTTGAAAATTAGAAGCTGAAGAAAGTATAAAGTTAAATGAAGAAAAAAAAGATATGATAAATCCTAATGACCAAATGGTTAATATTAATCAAGATTTCATAAAAATTATTGATGTGGTGAGATCTGAAAATCATTACTTTCTTTTCGAATCTCTGCTTTTGAAAAAGATCTATACATTGCTGATTTACATATATGATGTGGTTTCTTATACTTATATTTGTACTTTAATTATAAACTAAAACTTCGACAATTAAAAAAAAATACTTTGTTTCTTCTATTTAAAGTGACGTTCTTTCCTCTTTAATCAATTTTTTTTAAAAAAAATTTTCTTAATTGAAACATGATGAAGTTTGAACCTCATATAGTTTATCTTTAAAAGATATGTTTACTTTGAATCTACATGAATACGTTGTAATATTTGGGTGATTATAATACTTCTCACTATTGATAAAATAAAAATTTTATAGCTTGATTATTTTTAAATATAGATAGATGTCATATTTTTTTGATAAATTGATATTAAAGTGGTGTTACATAAAATCAGACAGAAAGGAGTATCTGACATGTAATACAAAAAGTTCCTTTTTCTTTCTTTTTAAACTCATTATTGTTAGGTTAAATTTACAGTATAAGGATCATAAAACACGGACTTCATACTCGTTATAAGTGCGAATATTTATATCTTTTTGAGTAAATTATATTATACTAAAAAAATTAAGCAACGTATGGATTTATATATTATTCAAAATATGTTAGAACATATAGGTTTTTAGAACTAGGAAGATATCAATTTCTTAAAAGATATCTTATTGTTTTTTAGCAACATCTTTGTTTATGATCCGAATGAAATTCTTCAATATTTTGTCTCGCCTGAAATCAAAGCTTTTATGTTGAGAAACCCTAATTTTGTCGCGAAATTGTGTGTGGATTAGCAACTTGGAGAAAATGGTATATTATCCAAGTAAAAAATCTCAAGAAGGTAAGTCGTTGGGGAGGATGAGTACGAGAGTGAGAAATAAGGCTTGTGAATTCAAGAATGATCCGGATATTGATTGCTAAGGGAAACATCGAAGAATGACAAAGAAAAAATACGAATAACATTGGAGTAATGAGTGAAGCTTAATAGAATGTGGTCAAATTTATAGATGTTTTAAGGTGTATTAAATTTCTTTAGTTTAATAGTCCGGGTTTTCTACCTTAAAGCCTTTGTCATAAGTACTTGAACATGAGCAGCGTTTCAATGTTTACCAGATTCCTCTACTATATAAGTCTATTGGCTAGGGGGACATAATGTCACGACCCAAAACCGAGCCGCGACTGGCACCCACACTTATCCTACTATGTGAGCGAACCAACCAATCTAAACCCTAACATTTCAATTTAATATCAACAGAAAGTAATGCGGAAGACTTAAACTCATTAATAAAAACCAATTCAATAACTTCTAAAATTCAACATCTCTTATCCCCCAAAATCTGGAAGTCATCACCACAAGAACATCTATGATCAAATTACTAAACTAAGAGTATTCTAAGAAGCTAAAATAACAAAAGCTAGTCCATGCCGGAACTTCAAGGCATCAAGACATGAGAAAGGAGATCCAGTCCAAGCTAGAAGCATTAGCTCACCCTGAAATCCGGTGTAATGAAGACTGGCTAGAGTTGCGGTTGAGTTGAAGACGACGGTATGTTTGCTGCACTCCACAAATAACAAAGAAAACAAATGCAAGTAGGGGTCAGTACAAAACACGGGTACTGAGTAGATATCATCGGCCAACTCAAAATAGAAAACAGTATATATTAGATAACATCATTAAATCAACTAATATTCTTAACAGGTGGTAGCAACAAGTATAAAATTCATTTATAACATCACCGAACATATCTATGAGGACTCAAGCCTCCACAC
>NC_028637.1:28666477-28666884 GCF_001406875.1 Solanum pennellii | reverse complement strand
TTTCTACTTAAGGCGTCTGCCACCACATTAGCCTTTCCTAGGTGATACAAGATAGTGACATCGTAATCCTTATGTAGTTCCATCCATCTCCTCTGTCTTAAGTTCAAATCTTTCTGAGTAAAGACATACTGTAGGCTGCGATGATCCGTATAGACTTCACACTTAACCCCATATAGATAGTGTCTCCATTGCTTTAATGCAAACACTACCGCAGCCAACTCAAAATCGTGAGTCGGATAATTACGCTCATGCACCTTTAATTACCTCGAAGCATACGCAATTACATTCTTCTCTTGCATTAACACTGCACCCAACCCAGAATAGGATGCATCACAATATACAATGAAGTTCTTACCCTCTACTGGCAAGGTAAGGATAGGTGCGCTAGTCAACAAGGTCTTGAGTTT
>NC_028637.1:28642480-28661859 GCF_001406875.1 Solanum pennellii | reverse complement strand
GTTCAACCCTCTCTTTCTCTCTTTGTTCTTTTTGTTTTTCTTATTCCAACCCTCTTTCTTTTACCCTAATTAGCATATAATTAAGTATAAAGATGGAAATAATATCCCACTAATTAACTCAAGGTTACCTCTTTTAACCTCCAAGTAATTAGACTTATTAACATTAACCCTCTAACTTTATAATTAAAGCAGGAATAGTCAAAAACGCCCCTTAAATTACTAAGCAGAATCCGACCCAGCCTGGGATTATGCAGCCTGTGACGGGCCGTCGTGCCTACGACGGTCCGTCCTGCTGCTCCGTCACAGAGTTCAGAGACTAGATTTTTTACCAAGAGTCTGTGACGGCCCGTCACGCCTGTGACGGTCCGTCCTGCCATTCCGTTACGAAGTTCAGAGAGTCGATTTCAGTACCCAAATTTCAGAATTCTAAGTGTTTTAGAACGAGACTCCCTCGACGGTCCGTCGTGCCCATGACGGTTCGTCGTGGGTTCCGTCGTCTCAGCCAGTTTTTCCAGAAATAAAATCTGCAGCTCAAAACGACTAAACAGGTCGTTACACATAATTTCTTTAGATTTTCTTGATAACGATGCATTAGACTTTGATAGTTTAAGAGTAAATCGTCCTTGGTCATTATGCATATTGGGAGTTCATTGAGAGAATCAAAAAAATATATTCATATTGTCCTCAAAAATTAGGAGGAGCTAGAAAACTTTTCAAGTTTACTTCATCTTTGGTGATCAATAAATCTCTTATCATTTTCTAAAATAGATGGAATTTAAATTTCTTATATTCCTACACAATCTGAATATAAGTAGTTGTGAAGGGGGGTGAAGGTATTTTCTATATGAGGAACTCACGAAAATCATGGAAATTTCATATTTTAACCGTTTTGAAAATATTACATGATTGAAATTTCTTTATCATATTTAATATTTCTATAACTTCCTAAATTACACTTAAAATCCTGTTTATAAAGATCTATTTTTTGGTCATATAGGCCATTTTATTTATAATCAGCAATTGAAAATAATTTTTTGGCCAAGCCCAACCTAATCTGACTACGGTAAAGCCCACATTCATTAACCTTATCTATAAAAGCTATCTTCAATTTCCTCTTTGGCTCACTTTTATTTCTTCTTACTATGTTTCCTCCTTGTTCACGACTTAATGTTACACTACTCCTCATTCTCCTGTACGTTGTACAAGCTCCTTATTCCCACGTTCTCATCTCTTCTTCTCATACAAGATGTATCACTCAACCAAGGTAACGTAACTCCTATCTTTTCACTTCCTTTATTCATCACTGTTCTAACTCTTTATTGCTTATCCATGTGAAAGTATTTGTTGTTGAATCAAAGGAAACTATTCAGTTTCTTTAATATATATCATTTAAGTGAGAATTACTTTTTTAGGGCTACCACATGGCGTGAAAAATCTTGTTTTTATTTTCTATCTCCTAGTCTTCTTTCTGTTAGAAGTGTTCTAATAATAAGGTTGTTGAATGTACATCATGTGGTATGAAACACATAAAATCTTCGGTAGATGATGTTAGGCGCATATTGCAGCAAAATGACTAAGTTCAAGTTTCTTTTCCCCTTTTATAGTCGTTTGTTGTGATGACGAGTATTTCCCGGTGGAGTGCTAAATATAAACAAAATCTCAAGTAGGATCCAAGCCACCGTGAATCAAATTAACAATGGATCACAAAAGGGTTCAATCCTATACGACTAATGTTCAGAAAAGTTGCAAAACCTCTTGTAAAGCATCAGAGCTATAGAAATAGGGGGAGAAATAGGATAGAGTCTTTTTATTTTATATTTTAAATTTTTTTCATAATATCATACATGGAAATAACTTAAAAATATGTATTCATATATAACTATGATAGTCCACCATATGAGAAATACATCTCTTAGGTATAGTTCATTAATTTAATATTTGGAAGAAAAGAAAAATATAACTAGAACAAAGTGATTTAACTTAAATAAGAGTGTAGGAACATTAATACAATCTTTTCCTATTTTGTTTATGTGCAACACCAACACATAAATTATAAGGTAGTACCACTTTCGTACCCTTTTTTTCATGAAAAAAGATATCGTGTGCTTAACCAAATGATTTTTTGAATCTCCTTATCTCTTTATCTAGAATCAAAGGTATAATAATTCTATTCTATACCTTGAAGTGTTAGTGTATTCAGGGACGTCAGAACAACGAAACAGTGAATTGATTTAGTGAGCAAAATGGATTCAGTTTTGTTACTTCTGATAATGATGGCAATGAGCTCTCTGATAATAAATCCAGTATAGGTGTGAAGGTTTTCATATTTTAAATGATGTTGAAGTTGTTGAACTCAATGTGCAATCTGGGTATGATGGTCGTACTATGGCCTTTAATGTAATCGGTCTAGATGGTGCTTATTTCAAAGGAGGACGTCGTTATTGTAGAGGTGGTGGGCGTGATTTATATGGTGGTGGTTGTGGGAATTGATATTGAGGTGGGATATATGGTTGTGGTGAAGGTGGTTATGGAGGTAGATAGCATTAAGATGGTGATGGTTGATATGGCGATCGTGGTGGGAGGTATGGTGGAGGTGGTGGTGGTAGAGGAGGAACTGGGTAATACAAGTGTAAGTATGCTGGTCATTTTCAAGGAAATGTAGTCAAGGTTATGGATATGCCAGCTATGGTGGTGGTAAATATGGTTGAACGACGGAGGAGGTGGAGGTGGCGTTGCTGTTGTTGTTACATGTTAGGGGAAGAAGGGTTGGTAATATTGACATCCTTTATATAATTATCATTCCCACCACCTCCGCCTACATTGTCATTCAACTATATCTCCCACCACCAGTCCCCCTGCCATATCCACAACCTTTGCAACATTCACTTGTGAAATGACAATCTTCGCCACACTTGTAACACCCACTTCCTCCTCTACCACCATCATTATATCCATCGCCACCTCCACCATACCTCCAACCACCACCGTCATATCAACCATCACCTCCATACCACCTGCTGCCAACCTAACAACCTTCTCCACCAAAAATTTTCCACCTAAAAATATATATAAACCACTACCACTATAGGAATCAGTTCCACCCCCTCTGCGATCACGGAATCCTCTTTTTATAAGAGCACCATCTGGGCCGGCAACATTGGTAGCCTTCGTATGACAATCATTCCCAGATTCCACATCGGTTCAACCGTTTAACCGTCACTTAAACTATGAAACTCATTAGATCCTATACTAGATTGATGAACAAAAAGCTCATAACAATTATAATACGGAGAAGACTGAATCCTTTTTGGTCACTAAACCACTTCACTGTTCCTCTTTTTCTTACGCCTCTGAATATACCAACCTAAAAAAGAGTTGATTATATGTAAAATTCACTTTAACTTTTAAACATATACACGACCATGATTAAAAATCTCATGTTCATGAAAAAATAAATAGCTCTAAAACCTACACTTCATTTTTATATCCATTTCAACCTAATAATAGTGAACAATATGCGTATAAGGGAAAAACTAATTGTAACGACCCTTTTGGTCGTTTTGGGTACTAGAGCTTTTTGTTTCATAAGATACTTTTTGTTAGGCTTGAAATGAGTGCTTTGGACTATTCGTAATTACAATAATATGATTAATAGGATAATTTTAATAATTTATTTAGTTGGTGATTAAAGAAAATAACATTAAAATTAATAGCGGGTAACTTATACTATTTTTATAATTAGTTAGGTATACAATTAGGGTAATAAAAGTTAAATTGTATTAAAGGGAGGTTATTATAGTTTCTATCCCAAAACAAAGTATGTGCCGCACAAACCCTTAAAGGATAGAACAACAAGATTATCGCAGGTAAACAATTTTTCTTATTGAAATCTAGTGCTTGCCAATGTTGATGGTTGCATGAATATATTATTATTATTATTATTATTATTATTATTATTATTATTATTATTATTATTATTTACTTTAAAGGAGGTTTGGAATTGAAGAATTGGTTTCTGTACAACATCAATTTATTGAATTGGGTGTATTAAAATTATTAAATAATGGTCCGTCCTAATGATTGTAAACTAATTGAGATTGATATTGGCAGGATAATGTTAAGGGGTATGGATGGATGGTTATTTTTTTTTAACTCAAGTTACCTTATATAACGTGATGACAATGTTGGGTTTTCATATTTTATTTGTTATAGTTTCTTTAAGAAATTAAGTTCTTGATACTACTATTTTTATGTATAAATATATATATGAAACTAAGTCAGTTGATGTTCTAGTTCTAGGCTAAGACATATTATTATATATTAAGTTGGAATGAAATGGTTTATAGATTATTATTATTATTATTATTATTATTATTGAATTATCAGTTGGTAGGGTTACATTGGCATAGAGTAAAAAAAATGGTTAACATAGTATGTGGGTGGAACGGAAATGGTCACTTGGATTAACTTGTGAATTTTTGACAACTGCAGTGCAATGTGGTCCTTTACGGACTTAAAGTATAATATTTTGTCAGGCAGTAATGACTTAATTATAACTATGTATTTAAGGATTGATGACTATTTGTTGTTATATAAACATGAATCTGTGTTTGCAAGTGTTTGTTTTGTTATAATAATATAATTAAGTTTTTATATATCGAGATAGGTAATTAAATACGAAGATATTACGTATGTAACGTAGGAATTGATATTTAACCATTGACTTGATTATTAGCAAATATGAGTGATCTTGACCTTTTCATTGGCAATAGGATTAGGAACTTGATTATAAAATTGAGTGTGTTTGTTTACGAACATTACATATTTGATAGATTGAAAACATTATGAGGCATGAAAAAGAGAAAATGCATCGGAGAAGTAGCTTGATTGACTTCGATTCTTCGGTGGAGGTAGTTTATGGTTTATGCTATTTGATAGTAAACTGTTAATAGTAATTGATATGCATTGAATGATATTTTGAATTTTTCTATGTACTAGATCGTGTGGCTTGGTTGTGTGTTCTCTGATTGGTCTAAAATTCTGAGATCCTGAAATTTATATTCTTGAACTCTTTTATCGAAGTGATGCCTTGAATAAAGAAGGCTTGATGAATTATTACCAATGAATTTAAAATTGTGATAATAAATGATAAATTAATAGTATGATTGGATCGGAGTGTCACGTTCCAACACAATATTCTTGGATCAGAGTGCCATGTTCCCACACAGTATTTTTGGATCGGAGTGTCACGTTCTGACACGGTATATTTGGATCGGAGTTTCTCATTCTCACATGATATTCTTGGATAGGAGAGTCACGTTCCGACACGGTATTTTTTGATTGGAGTGTCACATTCCGACACGATAGTATTTATGGAAAAACATATTGAATTAAAGGAATGTACTCAATCTTAAAGAACTCAATTCCCCAAATGGTTTGGTTGGAGGCATGAGTCCTTATGGATGATATTGATATTGTTGACTTATTATATACGTACTTTAGTCTTGTTAACACTTGTTCATTTTATTTGTTGTTTATTACATGTTAAGTTCAATAGTTGAGTTCATACTATTACTCATTGTATATTACTTTCTATTTTGGGTTGGCCGATGATACCTACTCAGTACATGATGCCCCGTAGTGAACCCTACTTGTGTTTTTCTTTGTTTTCCTTTTATGAAGTGCAGCGAGTGTACCAATGACTTCAAATTTCCCTCAGCTCTAGTCAACCTCCAGCATATCAGATTCCAGGGTGAGCTATTAATTCAAGAGCTTGTTAGATTCTCTTGTTCATGGCATGATGTCCTTAATTTTTGGACAGAAATTATTTTATTCATTTACTTTGGTGTTTTTGATATTCTTAAACTTAGTAATTGGAGATTAGATGTCCTTGTTGTGATGACTTTCAGGTTTTGGAAAAAGATATTTGAGTTTGAGCTTCCGCATTATTCTTTTATAATATAATTTAAGGTTGAATTCGTTGGTTCGTCCGCCTAGGTAGTTAAGTGTGGGTGCCACTCACGACTCGATTTGGGTCGTGAACAACTTGGTATTAGAGCGTTAGGTTCAGTGATCTCATCACATAAGGAAAAGTCTAGTAGAGTCTTGCGGAACGGTAGAGGGACGCATTTACTTTTCTTCGAGAGGCTATAGGACTTTAGGAAAACTTCATTCCTTCTTTCTTTCGTGCTACTACTTGAATCCAATTTGTATCTAGGCTTATCAAATAGGTATCTGAATTTTTTTCACTATATTCACATACAGTTAGTATTAGAGTAGAAAATTTTGAAATACCTACACCAGTAAAAGAGTATGTGTCCTTAAAAATAGATATGTTTCCATGATTCAGTATAGACATGTTATTACTAGTGACTAGTATAATCTTTTTATTAAGTTTTTAAAGTTGAAACTCCAATTCTTCGTGGGTATGGGATATGAAGATGCTTATAATTTTCTTATTGTTTTTCATTACTGTTGTTTCATAAGATGGATATGATAGAGCGATTGGAAGTTGAGTTTATGACTTACTAAATATGGGAAGATGCAAAAATATGGTGACAGTCTCATGTTGAATCCTGCCGGTAATGACACTAACTATGACTTTGATAGCATTTTTTTGGCTTCTTCATGTATAAGTATATTCTCTGCATCTTAAGAGATATGAGGTAGATGGGGTGAAGTAAGATGACAATGCCAAGGTGACAACATTCAAAAAAACAAAAATCGTAAAGGACAGCTAGATAATGAATACCATTACTTTAAAAAATATAGTTAGTAAAGTACTTCTCATAAGATATCTGGGTTGCTTAGTGAATAATAAAGTTTTGTTGAGTCAATTTGAGGGAAGAATCTCTACTACGATTTTTTTGATTAAGTGCACATAAATAAAAGGGTCATGATACGACTACTACAAAAATATCGATGCTTACTAGTTAAAGTTATGATGTGTGTTATTTTTTTCATCGACCTAATCTAAAAATGAATTTAATTATCTTATGGATCGATTCAATAGATAGAAATATGTTGCCTATTGGTGTACATCTTCTCGATAGGTAAGATGTGTTCTAGTGAGGCATATAACGAACTTTTAAGGTGTGGTAATAATGTTATGTGGAAATGAATAAGTCAATTGTAAAGTGTGAATACTAACTGTCTAAGGAGTTATTGTGTTATGACATGTTTAGATAATTGATATTTCAAAAAAAAACTAGTTTATTACTACGTGCGCTTGGATTTGGCATTGTTTTAAGGAAGTTTTTAGTTGCAGATCTGGGGTACCATATTAATGCATTAGATTGTTAAATGTATCTTGAGGCTTCTGAATGAGGACTGATTATTTTATCTTAAGCTTCAAAGGGCAGAGTTGATACTAGAATGACAAATTTATAGGGAAAGAAAGTCCTAGTAAGTATATTGGGGTGAAGTAAAATGAAGATTTTAGTAAGAAAGTGTGTATAAAATTGTGTTAGTCCTTTAAATTTCATTGTTATAACAGAGTTCAAGGTGTCATATAAATGAAAATGTTGATTTTGTGGTGATGACCAGGCTTAGTATGATGATAATAAGAGTTACCGATGGATTGTGTTTGAGAGGAAACTATAGGATACAGACGGTTGGTTAAACGAATTTTGTATGTCAAAAATGACTTATGAGTATCAAAGATTGTGATTTTCTATTATTTGGTGAGTAACACAATTTTATGAAAAGTTTTAGGAGATAATGGGACACCAATCAAATAGAATTTAAATAAGATGGAGTCATCATAAAAAATAAAATAAAAATTAGTTGGAGGTAGTGTAGCCTTGTGAAATAGGTGAGATCAGGAATATTTTCTCTGATCCAAGGACTTTCGAGAGGGGTGGTAGGTTTTGTTATAGTGTTGAATTTTGTAATGAGTGTGGTTGGATTTTTAGTCAAGGATATGACAAGATCGATAGAGTGGAGATCAATGATAAACTAAGATACATGAATTCATAAAAGCCTTCAAAGTATAAGAAAATGTAGATAGATAAGGGCCTTGGATTACATAGTTGAATTTACAATTGAAAATTTTCATTATAAGTCTGCATTCCTTTTGATATATTTTATCAAGATATGAATATTAAGGTAATAAATGATTGATTGCATCGGTATCAAGCATGTGAAAGAACTTATGCTTGTGTTAGGATCATAAAGTTTGTTACTTTTGATTGTTAGAGGATATAAGGAAGGGTTTCCCTCAGAGTTTCGATTTAGAGTGTGAAATAAAACGTCACAGGTTGTTGGTATATGGATTAGATCGGTAAGCAAGCTAGAAAAATAAGAGGCTGATATATTAAGCGGTCGAGATATTTAGAATTATGAATCGTGAGAAAAATTTGAGAAAAGTGAAGGAATAAGAACAATCGTATAAACCATTGAGGTGTAGTTGAAGGTTGTATTGATTTTTGCCTAAGAATTTAGATATGAATGTGAAATGTGATCTAGTTCGGTACATACTTACTAGAAGGTTATCGTTGACTTTTATAAAGATCGAGTTTTTATTTAGGTGGCAAACAGTGAGGTATGAAAAAATTAGTCTTTACGTGGGGTCAAATTTTATGATAAATGATTTAAGAATAATGTTCAAGGTGAGATATAATTCTACATGGTTATTAAGAATTTAGAGTTGGATTAGTACTCCTTATTTGATGGGACTACATAGAATTTCAAGATGCTTCAAATAGACATTTGATGGTGAACAGAGTTTATAAGCTTATAATATACTAAAAATTGAGTGACCAAGAACTTTCCTAACTGTTGGCATGAGGTATGTGATGATTTAGAATGGTAGCTAAAGCATGGTATGTGGAAGTGGTGTGAAGTTGACGTTGAGTGTATTTTAATAGTTTTATCTTGATGGAAAGACACTACCACATTTGAAATTAGTGTTATTAGCCTTGTTTGGGACTCGTGTTTCATGAAATACTTAAATAGAAAGAGAGATATTCATAGTTTGAACATGTATTCGATAAGAATATTTTGATACTTTTGATGATTTTGGAGTAACGTAGAGGATCGGCATGTTTATGACGTTTTGTAAGTATTAAAATGTTTACTTCAGTGGAAGTAGGGTTGATAAACAAAGTGTATGGACAATTATAATAGAGACTAAATTGGTGATTGTGGGCAGCTTGCAAATCAACGAGATATAGTCAGATGAATAAAATTGTTTGATATGGACACTATAGGGGGAGTATTTAGAGTTATTCAACCTTGGTTAGTTTCGATATGATATATTTAATGTTTTCTTGGTGTATTTGAAGTATTTGAGTGGTTCTACATGTACCACTTTGCTTATGAGAATTTATAGGAGAGCTAACATGAAAATTTATAATTTTTCGATAGACTTAAGATTTGTCTCATCATCGGTATCATGTTTTAGCTATGTGTAATGGAATGTGGAGACCATGGGGTTTTGTTTTTTTTTATTTTCGTTTTCA
The DNA here is from genome assembly GCF_001406875.1 of Solanum pennellii. Taxonomy (NCBI): domain Eukaryota; kingdom Viridiplantae; phylum Streptophyta; class Magnoliopsida; order Solanales; family Solanaceae; genus Solanum; species Solanum pennellii. The sequence continues at coordinate 28,652,398 of NC_028637.1, read as the reverse complement.
TTCTTAAGTTTTGTCTATAATAGATACTAATTAAGCATTTCGACAGCGTTGTTAGAGGTTCCTGATGCTCGGGTGTATCCCTCGATGGTGTTTACTTGATTATTTCCATTCTTGTATTAGATGAGTTCGATTTTCCTTAATGATTACTTGATGTCTAAAGATCATACTATTATAGCTTAAGCTCAAGAAAATATTATTTTGTGATAATGTAATCGCGATAAGTTCTGTGACGGTTGATGAATTACGGGTTTGTGGTAGTTTTTTTAGGTTCACTCCTGATTGCAACCAACATCGATTAAGGATTTTATCATGGTTATATTAGAAAATACCTGTTCTGATGGTTGTGTCAATGTCTAGTGGAAGAATCGGTGAGTTGAGCTTACATGCAATAATAGTTATCATTAGATATTGAGATGACCCAATTTGAGGCATTAGATGAACAGAGGTGTAAATTTCCATTTTGTTGGTGTGATACTTTTGGAGAAGAGACATTGGGTACAAATATTTTGAAATAATCGTTGAGGAGCTATCCTTTATTACCCTCACCTTCCTTTGATCGTTCGAGGACGAACGATGGGTAAATTGATATCTAATGTAACGATCCTTTTGGTCATTTTGGGTACTACATGTTTTAATTTCATAAGATACTTTCCGATAGACTTTAAATGAGTGCTTTGGACTATTCGTAATTGCAATAATAGGATTAATAGGATAGTTTAAATAATTTATTCAATTGGTGATTAAAGAAAATAACATTAAAATTAATAGTGGATCACTTTTAATATTTTTATAATTAATTAGGTATACTATTAGGGTAATAAAAGTTAAATTGTATTAAAGGGAGGTTATTATAATTTCTATCCCAAAACAAAGTATAGAACAAAAAGATTATCACAGGTAAACAATTTTTTTTTTATTGAAATATATGCCTTGCCAATTTTGATGGTTTCATGAGTATAGTATCACTATTATTTAGTTTAAAGGAGGTTTGGAATTGGAGAATTGGTTTCTGTGCAACATCAATATATTGAATTGTGTGTATCTAATTATTAAATAATGTTCCTTCTCAATGATCGTAAACTGATTCAGATTGATATTGGCAGGATAATGTTAAGGGGTATGGATAAATGTTTTTTTTAATAACTCAAGTTAACGTAAGTGACTTGATGACAATGGTGGGTTTGCATATTTTATTTGTTATAGTTTCTTTAAGAAATTAAGTGCCTGATACAACTATTTTTATATATAACTACATTTATGAAACTAAGTCAGTTGATGTTTTAGTTCTAGGCTATAACATATTATTATATATTGAGTTGGAAAGAAATGGTTTTTGAATTATTATTATTATTATTATTATTATTATTGAATTATGAATCGGTAGGGTTACATTGGCATATAATAAAGAAAATGGTTAACATAGTAATGTGGGTGGAACGGAAATGGTCACTTGGATTAACTTGGATTAACTTGTGAAATTTTGACAACTACAGTGCAATTTAGTCCTTTACGGACTTAAGGTATAATATTTTGTCGGATAGTAATGGCTTAATGATAACTAAATATTTTAAGGGTTGATGAATATATGTTTTTGGATGATCATGAATTTGTGTTTGCAAGTGTTTGTTTTGTTATAATAATATAATTAAGTTTTGATATATTGAGATAGATAATTAAATATTAAGGCATTAGGCATGTAATGTAGGAATTGTGATTTAACCCTTGACTTGAAATTTAGCGAATACGAATGATCTTGATCTGGTTATTAGCATTAGGATTAGGAACTTGATTGTAAAATTGAGTGTGTTTGTTTACGAACATTACATACTTGATAGATTGAAAACGTTATGAGGCATGGCGAAGAGAAAATGCATCGGAGCAGTAGCTTGCTTGACTTTCGTTATTCGGTAAAGGTACGTTATATTTTATGCTATTTAGTGATTGATATGCATTGAATGATATTGTGAATTTATCTATATACTTGATCGTGTGGCTTGGTTGTGTATTTTGTGATTGGTCTGAAATTCCAGACCATGAAATTTATATTCTTGGACTCTCTTATCAAGATGATGCCTTGAATAAAGAAGACATGATAAAATATTATCAATTAATGGAAAGTGGTTATAATAGATGATAAGTTAATGGTATGATTGGATCGAAGTTCCACGTTCCGACATGGTATTCTTGGATAGAAGTGTCACATTCCGACACAGTATTTTTGGATCGGTGTGTCACGTTCTGACATGGTATTTTTGGATCGGAGTGTCACGTTTCAAAATGATATTCTTGGATCAGAGTGTCATGTTTCGACACGGTATTCTTAAATCGAAGTGTCACGTTCTGACAAAACATTATTAAAGGAAATACATATTGAATTAACGGAATGTACTCATTCTTAAAAAACTCAATTCCCCATTGATGATATTGATATTGTTGACTAATTATATACTTACTTTAATGTTGTTAACACTTGTTCATTTTGTTTGTTGTTTATCATAAGTTCTATAGTTGAGTTAATACTATTATTCATTGTATATTAGCTTCTATTTTGGGTTGGCCGAGGATACCTACTCAATACATGTTGCCCAGTAGTGAGCCCTACTTGTGTTTTTCTTCTTTTTTTTTCCTTTTATGAAGTGTATCGAGTGTACCAATGACTTCAAATTTTCCTCAGCTCCAGTCAACCTCCAGCATATAAGGTTCCAGGGTTAGCTACTCATTCAATAGCTTGTTAAATTCTTTTGTTCATGGCATGATGTCCTTAGTTTTCGGACATAAACTATTTTATTCATTTACTATGATTTCTTTTATATTCTTAAACTTATTAATTGGAGATTAGATGTCCTTGTTATGATGCATTTCAGATTTTGGGAAATGATATTAGATTTTGAGCTCCCGCATTATTCTTGTATAATATAATTTAAGGTTGAATTCATTGGTTTGCCCACCTAGATAGTTAAGTGCGGGTACCACTCACGACTCGATTTGGATCGTGACGCTCATAAAATATGTTTCTAAAATTTATTAAACCAAATATTATCTATAACAATGAATAAATTCGAAGACATATGCATGCTTTTTCTAAATTTATATCAACGTCATAATAATTTTGTGATAGAAGTTTCTAATAGAAATATAACCATATGAACAAATTAAATTAGTATCCAATTCATAATTTACAAGTATTTAATTTTGTAGGAAAAGATTTTGTTGGACTTAAATTATTAAGTAAATCTCAATATAATTTTTTATACAATATGTTTTATATGATTTAAAATATAATTTAGCTATTGAGGTATAAAAAATATCAAAATTTTAAAACTATATTTGCCGATAAACATTTAATATTTTGAAATTCATGAGTTTATAATTAACTGATTTATATACATATAGTTTGCACCTGATATTCTTGAACAAGATTTTATATATAGGTTCTCACTTTTAAATGCTTTTTAATATATTATTTTATGTTACTCTATTGATTTGACACAACACCTGATGAATTCTTGACCATTTGAATTGTTCAACTGATTATTGAGAAAACCAATTCAAACACCAATGCTATTAAAATTGACCGATATTTTTAATTTTATCAAAATTGACTCATATTATAAAAGATATTGAAAAATTACACTATCCTTTCAACAATTCCTTAAACCTAGTCTCTCAAAAAGTAACCCTTGGAGCCATGACATCTCCTTTTTTGTTAACCCGTTCTCCACTTGCCTCAACAAAAGTCCTGCTACGACCTGACTTTTTGAGTCTAATGGCACCTACTATAATCGCTAGTATGTAAGACAACCCGTACAGAGAAGGTAATGTAGTTAGTACAAGGGTAGAACTTAAGTTAAATAATACTAATAAAAGAAATAGAAAAAAGCAAAGTAAAACAAAAAATACTATATACAACAGAAACCCTTCCAAATCATTTAAGTCACAAGCACAAAGCTATATAATTTGAAAAAAATACAATTCCAAAACTGGACACCAATTGTTACACTCCAAGGCTACCCCCTAGACATAACACGGGACCTAGCATCATGAGTGACCCAAAGCTAACGGTGAATCTGGCATATCATTAAAATACTGAAATACTTAAGTAAAACATGTATTGTGCGGAAACTACAATAAAGGATACCTGAAAATGGAGAAAAACCTAAATGCACTAAATATAAGTGAAGTAAACTAGGGTTTATGATAACTGCAACAACCACATAACAACTCAAGCTGAATCTACTACTCTGTCGGAAAAGCCTCTAAATGAGTTTAGTTGATGGGACATGCCCCAAACTAACTCTAATAAAATTGAAACTAAAAACAATGACAAAAATGAAAGCATGTCTATTGTCCTTGAAATATGACGACTTACCGTTGAAGTTGCTGAATGTGCACGGAGAATCGATTTTAAGCGTGATCTGGATGCTGAGTACCTAAACTTATATCATAAAATGATGTAGCACAGAGTATGAGAAAGTACTTTGAATGTATTGAGCATGCAGGATATAGATACTAAGACGAAAAATATATATGAGAAGAACAAAGTGTAACTGAGCAATTACATAATATAAGCAAGAATATAAATACCGAAATATATTAAAATAGTTAAGGTGAATGAAGTGACCAAGTACTAATGATGAAGAGAACATGATGAACAGTACACTGATATAACTGCTGAAAACCCCGTCCAATGCACTAAGAGTCTAACTCTTGGGATACCATTATCCAAGTTATAAACCCCGTGAGCTAAAATCATGACCTCCTCTGACAGCCGATAGTTCAAACGATGGCCTGTGAATACCATAGTTAATGTCCTTCATCAACTTTTATGTTAGTTTTTTTCTGTCGTTTCCTTATTCATTCAGGCAATTAAGCTACATCCTTTGATGCTTAAGCTACGTCCTTTTACTAATAGAAAGAGTATGAGGTTCCAGTTTCTTTCAAGAACAAGCAATAATGTTATTTATGTTTTAGCCCCAAAATTCAAAAGACTTCTCATTAGATTTGTTCACCAAGGATATGATATTTAACTAGTGGGTTCCTTTCATCCATTAGGTCCCTAGAATTATGTCAGTTCCTTGATTCTACATAAATTATATAGACATAGGGTTTGAATAAATTTTAGGAATTTGTTGTGATTTCAGTTGCTATAGAATCCATAGTGCAAGTAACATGTTCCCTTAGAAACGTTGCATCAATAGTGCTTTCTCCAGACGTAGCGCAGAAGGCCAACATCGATAGTGTTTACTAAATTTGTTGCTTCATTTGTGTTTTTATATATATAAAAAGTAAATCAAAAGTTCTTTTTTTAAAATGTGAGTAAATTTTCGAAATTCAACTTGGGAAAAAAATGAAAAATTTCATTACAAAACACTAATATCGTAAAAAAAATATTATTTTAAGAAAGTGAATACAATTTATATGCCATGACTTTTATAAGAAAATGACAATGAACAAAAAACACTTATTTATTTTTAACACACTCGCATTAGCTTATCTCCATTCATTCAATTCATATTCAATCAAAATAAGATTTCTATCAATCAAAAAACTATTCGTTAATGCAAGATATGCCTACTTTAAGAAGAAAAAAATTGGATGACAATTCACCAATTAATTTAGTTCTTCCAAAAACCACTCAAAACTTTTCTTTAAAAAACGGAGAAAGTTGAAGAAGATATGTTGTTGTCATGTGTAGTGTGACGTCATGAGTTAGATGGCTGTCAAATTCTCAAATTCAATTTCTTATTTACGTCGATGTATTATTCAATTTTCATATGCAGAATGTCAGGTTAAGTATCAAATAATTTTTACTAATGAAGAAGACGATGACATATGAAATTACAAAGACATATACAAATTATTAGACATAGCAAGTCAAACTAAGGGATACTCCATCTTTTTCAAAAATTCCTCTTTTTTCCATTTTAAATTTTCTTTACTTTTGATGTTTAAAGAATTATGAAATTTCACTAATGTTTTGTTTGATCAAAATTTATATGATTATTTTTATAAAAAACATAAGTTTGTAGATACAAAATATATCAAAAGATGTATTATATTTTCTAAAGTGATTAGGTGTTGGAAAGCATTTAAATTATCACTAATTGGTACAAGATGCACTAATTTTTATTTAAGTTTTTCAAATATATGTTCTTTATTCCATTTTACAATTACCAGAAATAAGAAAAGAAACCAGTATCACTATATATCAAAACTGCATTGTAAAAATATTTAGGGATAAATTATTTAAACAATACTATTAACTATATATATTTTAAATAATAAATATCCCAGCTAATTCATATTTTTTCTTATAAATGCACTAACATATTGTTAGCTTTGATAGTTGGCCCCAGATAATTATTCATTAATTTTTGCTATTGTCCAAATTTATGTTGTAAATCAATTTTTTTTGGTACACTCAAAAAAGCTAAAACGAAAAAAATAAATTTTGATAAGTCAAATTACTTGATTCTCCCAAGAGAAAAAAACTTCATCTTGTTGTTGGTGACTTTCCAATTTAGAAATTCTTCTTTATTTTAAAATATATATTGGATTTAGAGAAAGAGAAAATGGAGGAGTGGATTACAAGGTAGGGTCAAACCCTCAACAGTAAATTTAAAGCTCACGTAGTCAACCAACATAGCTACTATGAATCTCAAACTAGCAATTCTTTGTATGTTACAATCTTTATTTCTCAAAGTATTTGTAAGATTATTTATAAACTGTTTTCAAATGCATATTTTATCCTTCATTTCTATCAAGTCTTTTATAATTTTCATTAATAGCAATATGAGAGTGAACATATATGTCCCTATTGTATTATTATAAATTGACAGCAAAGAGGTTATATAATTATTGATACTTTTAATTATGCTATGTTTATGTAGGAAATTTATTTTGAATTTTATCAAATAAGAAGCTGAAGAAAGATTAAAGTTAAATGATGAAAAAAAGAGATGATAAATCCTAATAACCAAATGATAAAGATTTAATCAAGATTTCATAAAAATTGTTGATGTGGTTTTATCTACAATCATTATTGTCTTTTCGAATATTAGCTTCTCAAAAAGGTCTATACATTTCAAAATCTATATATGTTTTGTGATTTCATATACTTATATTTGTACTTTAATTATCAACTAAATCTTAAGACAATTAAAAAAAATACTTTGTTTCTTTTATTTCAAGTAACAATCTTTCCTCTTTAATCAATTATTCTTAATTGAAACATGATGATGTTTGTACCTCATATATTTTATATTTCAAAGACATGTTTACTTTGACATTACATGGAACACAAAATTCTAAAATTTATTGTCTTAAATACGTTGTAGTATTTGTGTTACTATAATACTTCTCACTAATGATAAAATAAAAATTTTCTACCTTGATTATTTTCAAATATAAACAGATGTTATATTTTCTTTTGATAGATTGATATCAAAGTGGTTTTACATAAAATCGGACAGAAAGGAGTATCTGACATGTAATACAAAAAGTCCTTTTTTCTTTCTTTTTAAACTGATTATTGTAAGGTTTAATTTACACTATAAGGATCATAATACATGGAATGCATATTCTTTATAAGTGAGAATATTTATATTCTAACGACCCTCTTAGTCGTTTTATGAATTTTAGTCATTTTTCTATGTTTAATCCTTTTATTAATTTTTATAAATAATTTATGACTGGTGAAAATGAATATTATTATTTATTTAAATAAATTAAGAGTTACTTAAGTTTTATTAAATAAATAAAGGAAATTAAATTTGCTAAGTCCAAGATTGAAACTTAAGAATTTGATTTTAGACTTTGTGACTTTTTGGGTCAAGGCTAGACACATAATTATATGAATGTTGTTAGTTTCGAAATATTATCGTGAGCATTTGTATGAATAGATTGCTTGAGTTGGAAGTTCAACGAAAATTAAAGGCTCAAGTCATGGAGTGAATACTCGATCATTTGAGGCAAGTGAATTTCTAAACACTTGTTAAGTGTATGAAATGCTTTTATTTCCTTGTGGTATATGTGTGGGAGTAATGGACTTGGTAATGGGTTGACTTGTCCACATTGAATAATTCTAATGATGAAAACAAAGGGTAATAAAAGGCAATGTGAATAATTGATTGTGTGTGATGTTTTGATAATATAGAATCGTTTGAAAAGTTTGTTGAATCATTGTTGATGTTGGTGTGAATTGTGCAGTGTTATGAAAATGGTCATATCCTCTTTATTTGTTGTCATTTGCATTATTTTAAGACATGGTTGTGACAAGGGTTATGTGCATTGAGAAAGAATGAGAACTTAAAGAGGATGTACCATTTCGAAGGACGTATCGCGCGCCGCGATGGATACTATATTTCGAGGGACGTATAGCGCGCCGTGATGATTACTAATATCGAGGGTCGTATTGTGCGCCGCTACAGATGCATGGACAGATACGCCCCCCATGGGTCCCGGACTGAGAGACAACGGGTGTGTATCACTAGGTCAGACATGCATCATTATACTTGACATTGTATTCCATTGCATTGCACATATTTATCATTAGTGAACTTGATATCATGTTTTGCTGATCTTCTGATTACCTTTCTGTGGAACTTGTGATTGATCAATATTGAGCTTGTTATTGCGGATATATAATTTGTTGAAGTATTGTTGTTGAGGATATGTAATTTGTTGAAGTGTTGTTATTGAGGATATATAATTTGTCTAAGTGTTGTTGTTGAGCTACGTGCTATGTAAATTGTGAGTTGTTTGGTTGGGTTGATTTTTAATGCAGGTTGTAGTTGTGGAGGTTTGTTTGGGGGTGGTAGGAGTACCCATATTTCATCCCCTTAGCTTGTGTTTAGAGGTTTACTTGTTGAGTACCGTGTGGTTGGTACTCAACCCTTGCTTCTACAATTTCTTGTAGGTTACTAGCCTGGACCTTTATGATATATTCTCTTCTTTTCCAAAGCTTCCTGGAGATTTGTGAGGTAGTTGTTGGTAATCTCAACATCCCTCCTTACTCCTGTTTATGATTTTGTTCTACTCTAGAGACAATATCATATGGGACTTATATTTTTTGTTGATTCAATTGTGATACTTTAGAGACTTGTACACGTAACTACCAGATTTTGGGTTTTTTATTAAGTTACTTATATTTTATTTCCGCACTTTATTGTAATGATTGAGTTTTAGGCTGAATTGTATTGGTGGGATAAGACGAGTGCCATCACGCCCATTTTTGGGTCGTGATAAAAAATGGTATCAGAGCCCCAGGTTCATAGGTCTCACGTGTATACAAGCCGAGTTTAAATAGAGTCTCGAGGATCGGTTCGGAGACGTCTGTACTTATCTTCGAGAGACTATAGTGACTTTTAAGCAAAAATCTTCACTTCTTGAATCTCTATCGTGCGTACTTGGTCCGTTCTGGTTTTTGTCGATTCATTCCATTCTCTCTCACTTATGTGTTGACTCGTGCGTAGTTCCTCATGTCAGTAGTTGTAGTCATTGGATTTTAGAGATGGTACTAAGGTTAAAGTGATATACTTCTGAAGGTGTTGTATGATTAGACTTGGAATGTTCAATGATTTAAAGGAATTGCGTGAGCTTATGGTTTGATAATTCACTTTAAGGATAAATAACGACTTTATTTAAAATTGGCTTAAAGGACTTCATAAACGTCTTATACAATTTTTTTGCTACTCATCTAGTGGTGGGATGTAACGACCTGTTTAGTCGTTTTGAGCAGCAGATTTTATTTCTGGAAAAACAGTGTGAGTCGACGGAACCCACGACGGACCGTCATGGGCACGACGGGCCGTCGAGGGGGTCTAGTTCCAAAAGACTTAGACTTCTGAAATTTGGGTACTGAAATCGACTCTCTGAACTTGGCGACGGACCTGCAGGACGAACCGTCGTGGGCACGAC
>NC_028637.1:28626109-28635724 GCF_001406875.1 Solanum pennellii | reverse complement strand
GTTCTTGTGGTGATGACTTCCAGATTTTGGGGAAATAATAGATGTTGAATTTTAGAAGTTATTGAATTGTCTTTTATTAATGAGTTTAAGTCTTCCGCATTGCTTTATGTTGATATTAAATTGAAATGTTAAGTTTAGATTGGTTGGTTCGCTCACATAGGAGGGTAAATGTGGGTGCCAGTCGCGGCTCGGTTTTGGGTCGTGACATGGGATTAGTACTTCTGCGGTATAGGCAATATCTGGAGTAGTTTGACAATTGAAAGTGAAATGATTAAAATGATGGCTAGATAATGAACAACCGTAACCTTGAAAAATACAGTTATTATAGTTGTCATAACACTAATAGGTTTCATAGTAAATAATGATGCACCAATTAAGGTTAAAATTTCTACGATAGTATTGATGCTTACTTGGTTAGAGTTATGCAAGATGTTACTTTTGATATTAACTTGACCTACGAAAGAAAACATATAGCCCGGGCTAGATACAGAACTAATTTGATAACATTTTACAACTATTTGATAAGTAGAATTATGTGATCTATTTGGATATGATCTTATCGGTAGGTATGATATATTCTAGTGGTCGATCTTATATTTTTTCTTACGGTGTGACATTAGTGGTATATTGAAAAATATATGTCGATTGTCAAATGTGAATACTAACTAGTTAACGAGTTCTCAATTGTATCACATATTCGTATAATGAGATTCAATGATGCATTCACATTTAAGAAATCAACTAGGTTGTTATTGCAAATATTTGAGGTTAAGCAACGTGTATAAGAGAGATTTTAGTGATGTATTTTTGATACGGTATTAATTTGTTAAGATAAAAAGTGTATCTCGAGGGTTCTAAATGAGGACCGGTGATTTCATCTTAAGGTCCAAGAAAATGGATAGATACCAGAATGACAAGTTTATTAGTTAAAAAAAAGGGGTCTTAGTAAGTATACTTGAGTGAATGAAATTGGAGATTTTTAGTAAGAAAATGTGTATAAATTGAGAAAGTCTCGTGGATGGTTAGCATAGCTAGGTTCGAAATGGCATGTTGATGGTGAGGTTAAATTCCTGGTAATGAAAAGGGTTAACTAAGCATGATATGGTAATAAGGTTTTATATTAATGAATCATGGTTGGAATGCAACTATATAATAAGGTCTGTTGGGTAAAAGGGTTTTGTATGGTAATGATAACTTTTTAGTATCTAAGGTTATGGTTGCTATTATTTGATAAGTAGTGTGATTTTATGATAAATTTTATGAGGAGTTGGGATGTCGCTCGAATAGAATTGAAAAGAGCTAAAGTCATAATAACAAAAATAGTGGGATGTAGTTTAGCTTTTAGAAAGAAGTGAGAACATGAATATTTTCTCTTATTACAAGGGCTAAAGAGGTATCTTAAAAGGAATTGAGAATTGGGTTCAGAAATGTGTGATTTAATCCGCTTTGCTTTGGTTATGGTAATAGTTTCACGAGTTCATTAGATTGGTTAAAAATTATTGGATAACACTTGAGAAAGCAGTGTACATATGTTCAACTCGAGTATGATTATAAATTCTTTTGTGATTTTGAGTTTAATAACGAGTATGGTTGAATTTTTAGAGGAGCATATCATAAGATCGATAGAGAGACAACCAATGATAAGCTAAGATACGTGAATTCATAAGGGAAAAAATTTCAAGGTGTGAGCTAATGTTGATAGATAATGGAATTTTATTACACGGTTGGGATTGAAAGAATAAAAAAAAATTCAAGTTTTTATTGTAAGTGTAGGTTGTGGCAGTGTGTTTGGTCAAGGTATGAATTGGTAAGGTAAGAAGTGATCGATCACATTGGGTATAAAGCATTGGGAAAGACTTAAAAATAATTTGAGTAGGAAATTTCTTACTTTTGATTGTTATACCTAAGGAATGGTTTAAGTTAAAGTTTTTATTTAGAGGATAAGGTAAAAATGTCATGTGTTGTTGGACAAAGAATAAGACTTGTAAGTGAGTTAGAAAATAATAAATAAATAAATAAATAAATAAATAAATAAAACAAAATTTTGATGTTTTGAAGAGTTCAAGATTTTATTAAATTTCTGTCATGCGAAGAATTTAAGAGTTTAAGAAAAATGAAGGAATAAGAACTATCGTATAAGGCCTTGGTTTGTACTTGAAGTATTTATTGAATTTTATCTATGAGTATAGATATGAATGTGGGATGTGAACTAGTTAAGTATAGACTTACAAGAAAGTTATCATCGCCTTTTCTAAAGATTGAATTTTTGGTTGGGTGACAAGCAATTAGGTGTGAAAGATTTATGTGGTTATATCGAGGTAGATTGTCCCAATTATGATAGGTAACTTAAGAATACGTAACAATATGGACCTATAGTTAAATAGGGTTATTAAGGATTTTGAGGGGATTGAGATTACTATTTTTATGAGACAACATAGACTGTCATGATATGTTACATAGACATTTGATGGTGAGTAGAGGTTAGAGCTTATAGTATACAAAATTATTGGAGTGACCACGGATTTCGTTGAGTTTTGGCATGAGGTACATGATGGTATGAATGGTAGTGGGAATGTATGTAAAATTTTGTGTGAAGTTGACATTGGATGTGATTCAATTAGCTTACCTCAATGGAAAAGATTTTGAAAATAGTGCTATCAGTCTTAGGTGTGACTCATATATGTCATGTAATTCTTTAATGGAAAGAAAGAGAGAGAGAGCCATATTTTGAAATTTGTAGAGGCTACAATGTGTTTTATATGGAGATTTTGATACTAGGGACAGTTTGAGAGTAAGGTGAATGGTTGGTGTAGTTATGATTTTTGTTTGTTTTTAGAGTGTTGGCTTCAATGGAGTACTATGATAAGTATGTATGATTTGATGAATAGAGTATTTCTAATGTTGCAATGGTATTAGACTGGGCGGCTAAAAATCGAGAGGTGGAGTTAAATAAATGGAATTACTTTTATATGGGTCCTATGGAAGGAGTTCCTTGTGTTATTCGACATTGAATCTGTATATTTTATATGTAACCACTTTCTTTGTATTGGACACTATTTGGAGTACGATTCCCTACTTATATTACCCATGTTTCCACATTTATGGGTGAATTCTTAGTGGTGGATCGGATGTACCGATCTTATTATGTCCCTTTATATGATGAGATCCTTGGGCATAATTGATCACTTCAGTTATGATAGGTTTAGTTTTGCTTGGAAGTTGAAGTATATAAGTAGTTTTACATGCACAACCTTGCTTATGAAACCTCTATAAGAGGTATGAAAAGTTATAATTGTCTAAGAGTGTTGTTTGAGGTTCTGTTAGCTTGGGTGTATCGCTAGCTATGTGGTTACTTGATCTTGATCTTCTTGTTCTTTGGGTTTGATAAGTTTGATTCTCTGTCGATTAGTGATTGATGTCTAAGATCATATTTTTATTGGTAAGCTCATGAAAAGATTATATTGTCAAAAGGGAATCTTGAAGATCTATGATGGTTTGTGCAATATGAGTATGTGGTGGTTGGTTAAGGTTCGCCTCTGGCCGGTACCAATTCAGAATGTTATCTTGGTTATGTGAGGAAAGATTCATCATGATGGTTGTCTTATGATCCAATGGGTTTCATTTTAGTTTTAGTTCATATTTTAGATTCTGACTTGATAATCACTCTTGATTTCTAGATTTTTCAAAGTTCGATTTGAAAGTTCAGTTGTTAGTAGTTGATCTTGATGAACAGGTCTTAAGGAGGGGTTCACGAGAGATGAACATTGACTAGTTGGTCTTAACTTAGACTTTTTGTTACTCGGTTATTCTTCCTTCTTCTTCTTTATGTTCGAGGACGAACATGATTTTTAGTGGTGGATAATGTAACGACACTCTTAATCGTTTTATGAATTTTACTCATTTTCTAAGTTAATCCTTTTAGTAATTTTTATAAATAATTTATGACTGGTGGAAATGAATATTATAATTTTTTTAAATAAATTAAGAGTTACTTAAGTTTTATTAAATAAATAAAAGAAATTAAATTTGCTAAGTCCAAAAGGATTTTTAAGAAAAAGAAAAGAAAAGGAAATAATAAAAAAATAATCACAAAAAAAGGGCTACACTCAATTGAAAAATAAAAAAAAAGGGTTAAAGGCTGCTGCTAATAGCAGCAGTCACGCAGAATTTTTTTTATAAAAAATTAATCAAAAGAGAAATAAAAGGCCATATATTGCTGGCTAGTATGAACAACAGCAGTTCGCATAGGAGAAAAAAAATAGAAAAAAGAAGAAGAAAGGGTTTAGGCGAGAATGACGACAGCTACTTCAGAAAATACCAATTATGATTGACGTGAATGTTAGAAAGTGGGGGGCAAATTGATTTAGTGTAGTGAACATTTTTTTTTATCTATCTATATATTTAGAGTGCTATATATTGAAATATTATGGTGTTTATGTTGTTGGGTTAGAAGGAAAGTGAATTGCTAATTTCAATTTGAAATGTCAGTAAGTCGTTGGGGTCTTTTAGATCTAAGGGAGAACAATTCCTTGAGTGGTCAATCATTAGCCAATAATTAGAAATTTATGATTAGTTAATCATTAATAATGATAGATGACTTTGATATAAATATGAGTCAAAAATTTCGGTAAGGTTATTGTATTCATTGGTTGCAAGTTTTAGAATTTTACTGTTGAATTATGATACAAGTTTGATAGATTGGTAATGAAATCAATATTAGGTGTAAGGTATTATGAGAATATCATTATTAGATTTAGGACATCCGAAAAAAATGGGACTTAACTCTAAGATTGAAACATAAGAACTTGATTTTAGACTTTGTGACTTTTTGGGTCAAGGCTAGACACATAATTATATGAATGTTGTTAGTTTCGAAATCTTATCGTGATAATTTCTATGAATAGATTGCTTGAGTTGGAAGTTCAACGAAAATTAAAGTCTCAAGTCATGGAGTGAATTCTCGATCATTTGAGGCAAGTGAATTTCTAAACTCTTGTTAAGTGTATGAAATGCGTGTATTTCCTTGTGGTTTATGTGTGGGAGTAATGGACTTGGTAATGGGTTGACTTGTCCACATTGAATAATTCTATTGATGAAAACAAAGGGTAATAAAAGGCAATGTGAATAATTGCTTGTGTGTGATGTTTTGATAATAAAGAATCATTTGAAAAGTTTCTTGAATCATTGTTGCTGTTGTTGTGAATTGTGCAGTTTTATGAAAATGGTCATATCCCCTCTTTATTTGTTGTCATTTGCATTATTTTAACACATGGTTGTGCCAAGTGTTATGTGCATTGAGAAAGAATGAGAACTTAAAGAGGATGTACCATTTCGAGGGACGTATCGCGCGCCGCGATGGGTACTATATTTCGAGGGACGTATCGCGCACCGCGATGGTTACTAATATCGAGGGTCGTCTCGTGCGCCGCGACAGATGCATGGACATATATGTCGCCCATGGGTCCCGGACTGAGAGACAACGGGTGTGTATCACTAGGTCAGACATGCATCATTATACTTGACATTGTATTCCATTACATTGCACATATTTATCAATAGTGAACTTGATATCGTGTTTTGCTGATCTTCTGATTACCTTTCTGTGGAACTTGTGATTGATCAATATTGAGCTTGTTACTGCGGATATGTAATTTGTTGAAGTATTGTTGTTGAGGATATTTAATTTGTTGAAGTGTTGTTGTTGAGGATATGTAATTTGTCTAAGTGTTGTTGTTGAGCTACGTGCTATGTAAACTGTGAGTTGTTAGGTTGGGTTGATTTTTAATGCAGGTTGTAGTTGTGGAGGTTCGGTTGGGGGTGGTAGGAGTACCCGTATTTCATCCCCTTAGCTTGTGTTTAGAGGTTTACTTGTTGAGTACCGTGTGGTTGGTACTCACCCCTTGCTTCTACAATTTCCTGTAGGTTACTAGCCTTGACCTTTATGATATATTCTCTTCTTTTCCAAGGCTTCCTTGAGATTTGTGAGGTAGTTGTTGGTCATCTCAACATCCCTCCTTACTCCTGTTTATTATTTTGTTCTACTCTAGAGACAATATCATATGAGACTTATATTTTCTTTTGATTCAATTGTGATACTGTAGAGACTTGTACATGTGACTACCAGATTTTGGGTTTTTTATTAAGTTACTTATATTTTATTTCCGCACTTTATTGTAATGATTGAGTTTTAGGCTGACTTGTCTTGGTGGGATAAGACGAGTGCCATCACGCCCATTTTTGGGTCGTGATATATATATATTTTCGAGAAGATTATATTATACTAAGAAAATTAAGCAACATATCTATTTATACATCATTCAAAATATGTTAGAACAAGATAGGTTTTTCGAACTTTTAAAATGGAAGTTCCATTAAAGATATCTTATTGATTTTTAGAACCCTCTTTGTTTATTACCCTAATGAAACTCTTCAATATTTTATCTCTCCTCAACTCAACGCCTTTATGTTGAGAAATCCTAATTTGTTGCGAAATTGAGTGTGGATTAGCAGCAATTGGAGAACATATCATATTATGCACATAACAAAGCTCAAGAAGGTATGTCGTTGGTGAGGAGGAGTACGAGAGTGAGAAATAAAGCTTGCGAATTCAAGAACGATCCGAATAATGATTGCAAAGAGAAACACCGGTGAATGACGAAGAAAAAATAAGAATAGTTTGGAATTGATCAGTGAAGCTTACTATAAGGTGGTCAAATTTATAGGTATTTTAAGGTGTATTAAGTTTTTTTGTTTTGTATTTCGGGTAATTCATAGTTTATTGTCAATAAATATTGGACATTATAACTAATCTCTTAACCTTATCTTGTCTCTTTTTTTTAATCATGATTTTGTGTTTTGAAGAAATTTAACAACTTTTTTTGATTGTTTCGAGGGCTAAAGCTTTTTGTTTCATAAAATAGTTTCTGATAGATCTAGGGGATATTTTGGAATACTCATAACTATAATCATGAAAATAGTGGGGTAGTTTTTATAATTGAGTTAGTTGACGTGTGGCAAACAGAGCCGTCTGTGACATCTCAGGTACGATCTCGATTAGACTTCTAAATTTTTGAAGATACGTAGTCGGTCATTAGTATAAATTAGTAGCCATTCATATTGTATACTTCTTGTATTGGTACAAGACAAAAATTTATGTATAACAATTGGTTTGCCTTATATTTGATAATTAGGAAATATTTTTGGGTGAGATATTATTGTAGGATGGTCACTTATTATAAAATAATGATGAAAATTCATTGAACATTTTTACATGGACATATAGAATGAATCTTCGATTTTTTTTCAATTCTATTCACTTATAAATTAGTCGTAGTGTTTTTAAACATCCGACTTATTCGTAGACTTTTCTTATGATTATCATATTAAGACCCAAGTTTGATATATTGGGATAGGTAATTAAATATTAAGTGGATTATATTATATGAAAGCTATTAAGGGTGTAGTGTTTGAAAAAAATTATAATTTAACCTTAGACTTTTATTTTGAGAATTGGATAAAATATAGAATGACTCTCATGTCAATAATTGGACAATGATTACCCTATCATAGGACAATGATTTGGACTATACATTGAAATATTGGAATATATTAGATGTCAATTATTCATAGTACTTCACTAATGTTCGTGCTTAGGTAAATTATTTAGTTATTACATTATAGTGTAAGTTTTTATTTACGGAAATAGGTAATTAAGTATTACATGTATAAAATTATTTAAATTCCATTTAAGTTATGCTAATTCGAGGAATCTAGACTTATCCTTCAGTTTGAACTTTAGAAAATTGATTATAGGATTAGGTTAGTTTTTTATTGTTTAGGCTATATATAGAATAAATTGAGTTTTTATAGACACTTTAGCTTACAAATTGTGCATATATACTTGATATTGTAAAGGTTCAGAGGCATTGAGAAAGGGAAAAACATTGGAGAAGTAGTTTGTTTGGCTTCAATTTTAAGGTTGAGGTAGGTTATGGTTTATTTCTATTTGATAGATAAACTCTCAATAGAGTGATATGTATTTAGTGATATTGTAAAGTTTACTATATACTTGATTATGTTGTATATCTTGTTTGGGTGGTTTGTGGTTTGCCTAAAATTCTGAGACTGTTCAATTTATAATACTGAATCATCTCTATTAAAATGACGCCTTGAAAAAAAATAAAGAATGTTTGATGAAATAAAGTAATATGATAATTCGATCGGAGTGGCACGTTCCGACACGGTATTAATAAATCGTAGTGTCACATTCCGAGACGTTATTATGGGAATAGAGTGTCACGTTCCGACACGGTATATGGGATCAGAGTTTTGCGTTACGACACAGTATATGGGATCGGAGTGTCACGTTCCGACACAATAATATTTAAGGAACAGAAATCTTGAATTAACTTAAATACTCAATCTCAAAGAACCCATTTTCCAAATGAGTATGGCGTGGAGACATAATTCCTCATAGGTGTGGTTGATAAGTGGTTCATTATGTACCTACTATGGTGTTGTTGTGACTGGTTCGTGTTGTTTGTTGCTTGTCACTTGCCAAGTATCGTAGTTTATTTTATATTATTATTCAATATATATTGGTTTCTATTTTGGGTTGGACGACGATACATACTCAGTACGTGTTCTCAATACTGATCCCTACTTCTATTTTCTTTGTTGTTCTTTTGAGGAGAGCAACAAGTGTACCATCGACTTCGACTCGCCACCAGCTCAAGCCAGTCTCCAACACATCATAGTTCAGGGGAGCTATTATTTCTAGCTCGTGATGGATTCTTTCATTTATGTTATGATGCTCTTAAACTTTTGATATGGATCATTTGTTTTACTTATTTCGGTATTTTTATTATTCTGAGACTTAGTATTTAGAGATTAGATGTCCATGATGTGATGATTTTCAGGTTTTGGGAAATGATACATTAATAAGTTTTGGAGCGTCCGCATAATTTTTGTTTTTCATACTTAAATTATTTCTATATGTTGGGGTTTAAAATCCTTAGTTTGCCCACCTAGGATATGTAGTGTGGGTGCCACTCACGAATCATTTTAGGTCTTGATAAGAGTAAAGAAGTCTCATAATTAATTGTAACGACCTGTTTAGTCATTTTGAGCAGTAGAGTTTATTTCTGGCAATAACTGTCTGGGTCGACGGATCCCCACGACGGACCGTCATGGGCACGACGGACCGTCGAGGGGGTCTCGTTCCAAAACACTTAGAATCTGAAAATTTGGGTACTGAGATCGACTCTCTGAACTTCACGACGGAATGGCAGGACGGACCTTCGTTGGCACGACGGACCGTCACAAATCTTCCCACAGAATTAACTCTCTGAACTTTGTAACGGACATGCAGGACGGACCGTCACAGTCGTGACGGACCGTCACAGACTGCGTAACCCTGACTGGGTCGGATTTCTGTTAAAGTTTTTAAAGGGGCGTTTTGGACTATTTATGCTTATAATTATAAAATTAGTGGATTAATATTAATAATTCAATTACTTGGGGGTTAAAGGAGATAACCTGGAAATAAAAAGTGGGTTATTTTTATCATCTTTTATACTTAATTATATGACAATTAGGGTAAAAGAAAAAGGGTTT
>NC_028637.1:28601353-28624995 GCF_001406875.1 Solanum pennellii | reverse complement strand
TTTTATTTATTTTAGCTTCCTAGATATTCTTAGATTTAGTAATTTGAGGATAGATGTTCTTGTGGTGATGACTTCCAGTTTTTGGGAACAATAAGTATTGAGTTTTTTTAGAAGTTATTTAATTGATTTTCATTAATGAGTTTTAAGTCTTCCGCATTATATTTCGTTATTTATAGTTGAAATGTTGGGGTTTAGATTGGTTGGTTCGCTCACATAGTAGGATAAGTGTGGGTGCCACTCGCGACCCGTCTTGGGTCGTGACAAACTTAGTATCAGAGCATTAGGTTCGTTGGTCTCATCACACAAGAACGAGTCTAGTAGAGTCTTAAGGAACGGTAGGGGGACGCCTTTACTTTTATTTGAGAGGCTATAGGACTTTAGGAAAATTCCATTCTTTCTTTCTTTCGTGCTATTACTTGGATCCAATTGGTATCTAGGTGATACAAATTGGTATTTGACCATCTTCACTCTATTTCGCAGATGGTTAGAACTAGAGCAACAACTGCGCCAACACCAACACCGGCAAGACAGGATGCGTCTGAGCCAGCCACTGGGGCTGTAGCTCGAAGAGGAGTAGTGGCAAGAGGCTGTGGTAGAGGTCGCGGCAGGACGTCCTCTAGAGGAAGAGGAAAAGCACCTGGCCCATCTAGTACTAGGGCGATGACTCCTCCACCGACTGAGGAAGTAGTAAGAGAGGGTGAGGAAGGGGAAAATGAGCAAGTGCAGAATGAGGATTTACCACCCCAACCTACCCCAGGGATGATTAATCAGGTGCTTGCTTATCTTAGCGGGTTATCTGATCAAGGCCAGACACCTCCAGTGTTTTTTTCTGCACCAGCACCTCAGGTTCCGGAAGTACAACAGGCAGCTGCTGTGGCTCCCGCATGGATGCTTCATTGGAAGTAGGCACGTTTCCTCGTTTGACTACAGAGCCTATAATGACAAGTGATCAGCATCAACTTTTCAGTAAGTTCTTGAAATTGAAACCTCCAGTCTTCAAGGGTGCTGAATCTGAGGATGCCTACAATTTTCTGGTTGATTGTCATGAGTTACTACATAAAATGGGCATAGTGGAACGATTTGGCGTGGAGTTTGTAACCTATCAGTTTCAGGGAAACGCCAAAATGTGGTGGCGGTCATATGTTGAGTGTCAACCAGCACAGGCACCACCTATGACTTGGGCGTCATTCACTAGCTTATTTATGGAGAAGTATATACCCCGGACTTTGAGGGATAGGAGGAGAGATGAGTTCCTGAGCCTAGAGCAAGGCAGGATAACAGTCACTGCGTATGAGGCTAAGTTTCGTGCATTATCCAGTTATGCCATCCAGCTTTGCTTCAGTCCACAAGAGCGGATTCGCCGTTTTGTGAAAGGGTTGAGGTCAGATTTGCGGATTTCAGCCTTACAGGTAGCTGCTACGGCAAAATCCTTTCAGGAAGTGGTAGACTTTGTGATAGAGGTGGAGGGAGTGAAGCCAGATGACTTCACCATGGCATCAACAACTAAGAAGTTTCGTAAGGGAGGCGAGTTTAGTGGTTCTTACTCCAGAGGGCAGAGTTCAGGAGGTTATCCAGCCCGACCTATTCAGTCTTCACTGCAGGCTGTAGCTGGGGGTCCACCGCAGACCGGTCAACATTTCTCTGAGTCTGGAGGTTATCCCCAGACTTCGTCGTTCTCACAGAGACCTATGCTTGAATCCAGAGAGTGTTATGGATGTGGAGAGATCGGACATATTAGGAGGTTTTGTCCAAAACAAAGTTACAGACCCCCAATAGTCAGAGGTAGAGGTGGTCATGGGAGAGGCCGCCATTCTGGAGGACGTGGTGGCCGAGGTAATGGTGGTCACCAAAACGGCCGGGGTGACGGACAAATGGGAACTACTGCAGCGCAACATGGTAGGGGCAACGGGCAGACAGGTGATAGGGCCCATTGTTACGCTTTCCCTGGGCGGTCGGAAGCGGAGACATCAGATGCTGTTATCACAGGTAATCTTTTGGTTTGTGATTGCATGGCTTCTGTATTATTTGATCCTGGCTCCACATTTTCATATGTATCTTCCTCATTTGCTACCGGTCTTAATTTACATTGTGAATTGCTTGACATGCCTATTCGTGTTTCTACTCCGGTGGGTGAGTCTGTGATAGTTGAAAAGGTATATAGGTCTTGTCTGGTGACTTTTGTGGGGAGCAATACTCATGTAGACTTGGTTATCTTAGAAATGGGTGATTTCGATGTAATTCTGGGTATGACTTGGCTTTCTCCGAATTTTGCAATCTTAGATTGTAATGCTAAAACTGTAACGTTGGCCAAGCCTGGGACAGATCCGTTAGTGTGGGAGGGTGACTACACTTCCACTCCAGTTCGTATCATCTCCTTTCTTCGTGCTAAGAGAATGGTTAGTAAAGGGTGTTTAGCTTTCTTGGCACACCTCAGGGATGATACTACCCAAGTACCTTCAATTGAGTCGGTTTCGGTAGTCAGTGAGTTTCTGGATGTGTTTCCTGCAGACCTTCCTGGTATTCCCCCGGTTAGGGATATCGACTTTTGCATTGATCTGGAGCCAGGTACTCGTCCCATTTCCATACCCCCTTATAGAATGGCTCCAGTAGAGTTAAGGGAGTTAAAGGCCCAACTTCAAGAATTGTTAACAAAAGGCTTTATTAGACCAAGTGCATCCCCTTGGGGTGCTCCGATTTTATTTGTGAAGAAGAAAGATGGGAGTTTTCGGATGTGCATAGACTACAGGCAACTAAATAAAGTAACTGTTAAGAACAAGTATCCTCTTCCTCGCATTGATGATTTGTTCGATCAGATACAAGGTGCTTGTACCTTCTCAAAAATCGATTTGAGGTCTGGTTATCATCAATTGAAAATACGGGCAACGGATGTGCCCAAGACTGCTTTTCGGACCATGTATGGGCATTATGAGTTCTTAGTAATGTCTTTTGGGCTTACGAATGCCACTGCTGCTTTCATGAGCTTGATGAATGGGATTTTTAAGCCATATCTGGATCTCTTTGTCATTGTATTCATTGATGATATACTGGTATACTCAAAGAGCAAGAAAGAACATGAGGAGCACTTGAGAATTGTATTGGAAATGTTGAGGGAGAAAAAGCTTTATGCCAAATTCTCCAAGTGTGAGTTTTGGCTAGATTCAGTGTCCTTCTTGGGGCACGTAGTTTCTAAGGATGGAGTGATGGTGGATCCTTCCAAGATCGAAGCGGTGAAGAATTGGGTAAGACCCACTAATGTTACAGAGGTAAGGAGCTTTGTTGGTTTAGCTAGCTACTACCGTCGATTTGTCAAGGGATTTTCTTCTGTTGCTTCCCGATTGACAAATTTGACTAAGCAAAGTGTTCCATTTGTATGGTCGGACGAGTGCGAAGAAAGCTTTCAGAAGCTCAAGACCTTGTTGACTACTGCACCAATCCTTACCCTGCCAGTGGAATGTAAGAATTTCATGGTCTATTGTGATGCATCCTATTCGTGTTTGGTTGCAGTGCTAATGCAAGAGAAGAATGTAATTGCTTATGCTTCGAGGCAATTAAAGGTGCACGAACGTAATTATCCGACCCACGATTTGGAGTTGGCTGCGGTAGTGTTTGCATTAAAGCAATGGAGGCACTATCTATATGGGGTTAAGTGTGAAGTCTATACGGATCATCGTAGCCTACAATATGTCTTTACTCAGGAAGATTTGAATTTGAGACAGAGGAGATGGATGGAACTACTGAAGGACTACGATATCACCATCCTGTATCATCCAGGAAAAGCTAATGTTGTGGCAGATGCTTTAAGTAGAAAGGCAGGAAGCATGGGAAGTCTAGCTCACTTGCAGGTTTCTAGACGCCCATTGGCTAGAGAGGTTCAGACTCTGGCTAATGACTTCATGAGGTTAGAAGTAAATGAGAAGGGAGGACTTTTGGCCTGTGTGGAGGCAAGATCTTCCTTTCTTGACATGATTAAGGGAAAGCAGTTAACTGATGAGAAACTGATTCGGATCCGAGATAAGGTGTTGCGAGGAGAGGCTAAAGAAGCAAAACTCGATGAGGAAGGTGTTTTGAGAATTAAGGGAAGGGTATGTGTACCCCGCGTCGATGATTTGATTCACACTATTCTTACAGAGGCTCATAGTTCAAGGTATTCTATACATCCTGGTGCGACCAAGATGTATCGTGACCTAAAGCAATATTTTTGGTGGAGTAGAATGAAGCGTGACATTGATGAGTTTGTTGCTCAATGCCCGAATTGTCAGCAGGTAAAGTATGAACACCAGAGGCCCGGAGGAACACTTCAGAGAATGCCCATTCCTGAATGGAAGTGGGAGAGAATTGCAATGGACTTCGTGGTTGGTCTTCCAAAGACATTGGGTATATTCGATTCTATTTGGGTAATTGTGGACAGATTAACTAAGTCTGCTCACTTCATTCCGGTCAAGGTGACTTACAATGCAGAGAAGTTAGCCAAACTCTATATCTCAGAGATTGTTCGATTGCATGGAGTTCCACTTTCCATCATATCAGATAGAGGTACGCAATTTATTTCTAAGTTTTGGAGAACATTGCATGCTGAATTAGGTACTAAGTTGGATCTTATTACTGCCTTCCACCCTCAAACCGATGGTCAGTCTGAGCGAACGATTCAGGTATTGGAGGATATGCTTCGTGCATGTGTGATAGAATTTGGTGGTCATTGGGATAACTTCTTACCCTTAGCAGAGTTCTCATTCAATAATAGCTATCACTCAAGTATTGATATGGCCGCATTCGAAGCATTGTATGGGAGGAGATGTAGGTCTCCCATTGGTTGGTTTGATGCATTCGAGGTGAGGCCCTGGGGTACTGATCTTTTGAGGGATTCACTAGATAAAGTGAAATGCATTCAAGAAAAGCTTTTAGCGGCTCAAAGTAGGCAGAAAGAATATGCAGATCGAAAGGTTAGAGACTTGGAGTTTATGGAGGGTGAGCAAGTCTTGCTGAAGGTTTCACCCATGAAAGGGGTGATGTGGTTTGGTAAAAGTGGTAAGCTAAGCCCAAGGTATATTGGACCATTTGAAGTTCTGAAGCGCGTGGGGGAAGTAGCCTATGAATTAGCCTTGCCCCCAGGACTGTCAGGGGTGCATCCGGTATTTCATGTGTCTATGTTGAAAAGATACCATGGGGATGGAAACTACATTATTCGTTGGGATTCAGTTCTGCTTGATAAGAATTTGTCTTATGAGGAGGATCCGGTTGCTATTTTAGATAGAGAAGTCCGCAAGTTGAGGTCAAGGGAGATTGCATCCATCAATGTTCAATGGAAGAATCGGCCAGTTGAAGAGTCCAATTGGGAGAAGGAGGCTGATATGCAAGAAAGATACCCACACCTATTTACAGATTCAGGTACTCCTTTTCGCCCTTGTTTTTCTTCTTGTGATCGTTCGAGGACGAACGATGGGTAAATTGGTATCTATTGTAACGACCTGTTTAGTCGTTTTGAGTAGTAGAGTTTATTTCTTGCAATAACTGTCTGGGTCGACGGATCCCACGACAGACCGTCATGGGCACGACGGACCGTCGAGGGGGTCTCGTTCCAAAACACTTAGAATCTGAAAATTTGGGTACTGAGATCGACTCTCTGAACTTCACGACAGAATGGCAGGACGGACCGTCGTTTGCACGACGGACCGTCACAAATCTTCCCACAGAATTAACTCTCTTAACTTTGTGACGGACATACAGGACGGACCGTCACAGTCGTGACGGACCGTCACAGACTGCGTAACCCTGACTGGGTCGGATTTCTGTTAAAGTTTTTAAAGGGGCGTTTTGGACTATTCATGCTTATAATTATAAAGTTAGTGGATTAATATTAATAATTCAATTACTTGGGGGTTAAAAGAGATAACCTTGAAATAAAAAGTGGGTTATTTTTATCATTTTTTATACTTAATTATATGACAATTAGGGTAAAAGAAAAAGGGTTTGAATAAGAAAAATAGAAAGAACAGAGAGAGAAAGAAGAGAGAACGAGCGAGAGAGAGAGAAGAACGAAGAGACAGCAAGCATTTGGAGAAGTAGATTGATCGATCACGATTCTTCGGTGGAGGTAGGTTATGGTTTATGCTATTTCATAGTAAACTCTTTATAGCGAATGATATGTATTGGGTAGTAGTGTAAAGTCTCCTATATGCTTAATTGTGTGCATCCATGATGTGATTATATAATTGTAATGAATTAGCATGATGAGGCTGTTGAATCTTGAACCCTAAAACCTCTTTGATTATGATGATGTCTTGGCATAAAAGAAGACTTGATGAACTAAAAGAATGAGGTTAATGGATTCGGGTGTCACGAACCGACACGTAGTATTAGGGGATCGGAGTGTCACGTTCCGACACCAGGATAGTAGATGGATCGGGTGTCACGTTCCGACACCAGGATAGTAAAGGATCGGGTGTCACGTTCCGACACCAGGATAGTAGATGGATCGGGTGTCACGTTCCGACACCAGGATAGTAGATGGATCGGAGTGTCACGTTCCGACACCAGGATAGTAATGGATCGGGTGTCACGTTCCGACACCAGGATAGTAGATGGATCGGAGTGTCACGTTCTGACACCAGGATAGTAAATAGATTGAACCTTGAAATATGTTAATATACTCAATCTAAAGAACCTGTTTCCCAAATGAGTATGGTGTGGAGGCTTGAGTCCTCATAGATGTGCTTGGTGTTGTGGCCAAGGGTTATGGTAAATGTTGTTGTCACCTGTTAAGAATATTAGTTGATTTTATGTTATTATCTGAAATATATTGCTTTCTATTTTGAGTTGGCCGATGATATCTACTCAGTACTTGTGCCTTGTACTGACCCCTACTTGTATTTGTTTTTCTTTGTTAATTGTGGAGTGCAGCAAACGTGCCATCGTCTTCAACTCAACCGCAACTCTAGCCAGTCTTCATCACGTCAGATCTCAGGGTGAGCTAATGCTTCTAGCTTGGACTGGATCTTCTTCTTCATGTCTTGATGCCTTGAAGTTCCGGCATGGACTAGCTCTTTATTTATTTTAGCTTCCTAGATATTCTTAGATTTAGTAAATTTAGGATAGATGTTCTTGTGGTGATGACTTCCAGTTTTTGGGAACAATAAGTATTTAGTTTTTTTTAGAAGTTATTTAATTGATTTTCATTAATGAGTTTTAAGTCTTCCGCATTATATTTTGTTATTTATGGTTGAAATGTTGGGGTTTAGATTGGTTGGTTCGCTCACATAGTAGGATAAGTGTGGGTGCCACTCGCGACCCGTCTTGGGTCGTGACATCTATCATAATTTAGTTGATGATGCGAAAATTTCTTTGGTATGTGATTTGCATCAACCTCTGTAATTTTTGTAGGAAAGAATATTCATAAAACTGTTAGTATAATTGTGCATTTTAATATTATTTGTGAAATGACAATCCTCTCCACACTTGTAACACCCATTTTCTCCTCTACCACCACTACTATACCCATCGCCAACTCCACCATACCTCCTACCACCATCGCTATATCAACCATCACCTCCATACCGCCTGCTGCCACCCTAACAACCTTCACCTCCATACCGCCTACTGCCACCCTAACAACCTTCACCACCATCATATTTCCACCCAAAAATGTATATAAACCACCACCACCTCTGCGATCTCGAGATCCTGTTTTGAAAAGAGCACCATCTGGACCGGCAACATTGATAGCCTTCATACGATCATCATTCCCACATTCCACATCAAGTTCAACCGCTTCACCGACAGTTAAACTACGAAAGTCTTTAGAAAATATACTAGATTGATGAACAAAAAGTTCATCACCACCATAATCCGGAGAAAAGTGAATCCCTTTTGGTCAGTGAACCACTTCACCGTTCCTTTTTTCTTACGGCAATCATTATACCAACTTAAAAAAGAGTTGATTATATCTAAAATTCACTTTTACATTAAAACATATACACGACCATGATCAAACAACTTGTTTTCAATGAAAACAAAAAAGATATCTAACACCTACATTTGATTTTTATTTTCATTTCAAAATAATAATAGTGAACAATATGAATATAAGGGAAAAACTAATAAAATATATTGAAAAAATTGATTAAACTGAATAGTATCTATCAAAATGAATAAATTCAAAGGCCTATGCATGCTTTTTCTAAATTTATAACGTCATGACAATTTATTGATGGAAGTCTCAAATGGAAATCTCACCATATGACCAAATTAAATTAGTATCGAATCGATAATTGTTATATCAAGAATTTAATTTAGCACGAAGAGTTTCTGTTGGATTCAAATTATTAAGTAAAACTCAATATAATTTTTATCTAATATGTTTTATCTATATTAAAAAATGATTTAGCTTTTAAGGGTATAAAAATCAATAAACATTTTAAAACTATATATTTTAATAAACATTTAACATTTTGAAATTCATGAGTTCAATAATAAACTGATTTCTATCCATATAGTTTGCAACATATATTCTTAAACAAGATTTAATAAATAATATGTATTCTCACTTTTAAATACTCTTTAAAGAGTTATTTTATAATACTCTATTGATTTGACATAATGCCAAATGAATTCTTGAACTGATCATTCATAAAACCAAGAAAGACCAGTGCTATTAAAATTGACCGATATTTTTAATTTTATTAAAATTGGATCATATTATAAATGTTATAGAAGAATAACATTAACCTTTGAAAAATTCCTTAACCCTAGTTTCTAAAAAAGTAACCCTTGGAGCCATCGCAGATCTCCCTTGTTGTCATCTCTTTCTCCATTTGCATCATCAAACGTCTTGTCATAACCAAACTTCTTGAGTCTTGATGGCACCGACTATTATAGATGGTATGTAAGAGAACCCGTATCGAGAAGGTAATGTAGTGAGTACAAGGGTAGAACTAAATTTAAATAATACTAATAAAATAAAGAGACAGATGTGAAGTATATATACATATAACAATAGAAACCTTACCAAAACCTTGAAGTCGAGAGTACAAAGCTATCTTATGTAAGAAAAATTACAATTTCCAAAAGTTGACCCCAACTATCAGACCCCAAGGTTACCCCCTAGACGTAACACGGGACCTAGATTATGAGTCACCCAAAGCTAACACTTAATCTGGCATATCATGAAAGTACCAAAATAGTTAAGTTAAACATGTACTGTGCGGAAACTTCAATGAAGAATACCTGAAAATGGGAAAAACCTAAATGTAATGAATATAAGTGAAATAAACAAGTGTTTGTGATAACTGCAATAACCACTTAATAACTCAAGTTGAACTTACTACTATGTCTAAAACGCCTCTAAATGAGTTGTGTTGATGGAACATGTCCCCAGCTAACTCTAATAAAACTGAAACAAAAAATATTGACTAAAATGAAAGCATGTCGATTGTCCTCGAAATATGATGACTCACCTTTGAAGTTTCTTAATGTGCACGGAGCATTTACCGAATTTGAGCAAGAATATAAATATCGAAACTTAACAAAGAGGTTAATCTAAATAAAGTGACCACGTACTAATCAAAAAGATATAATGATGAATGGTATATTGATATAGCTACTATAAATCTGGTCCAATGAACTAAGAGTCTGACTTTGGGAGATTATATTAACCGATACATAAACAACGTGATATAAAACCATGACCCCATTTGCAAGTCGATAGTTCAAATGATGGCCCGTGGTGTACCATAGTTAATGGCCTTCGTCACCTTTAATGTCAGGGTAATTTTTGCCATTTCTTTATTCATTGAGGAACTTAAGCTACGTCCTTTGATGCCTAAGATACATCATTTTACTAATAGAAGAAGGAAGAGACGCCATTTTTTTTAAGAACAAGGAATAGTGTTCTTCATGTTTTAGCTCCAAAATACAAAGGATTTCTCTTTAGATTTCGTCACCAGGGATGTGGGATTTCAGTAGTTGGTTCCTTTAATCCATTAGGTCCCTAGAATTATGTCAGTTCCTTTATTCTTCATTGACTGTATAGACCTAGGTTTGAATAAATCTTAGGGATTTGTTTCTGATTTCACCTGCAATAGAATCCATAGTGCAAGTAACATGTTTCCTTAGAAACATTGCATCAATAGTGTTTTCTCAAGACTTAGAGCAGGAGGCCAACATCAATATTGTTTACTAAATTTGTTTCTTTGTTTTCTATTTTATATAAAAAAAAATTGAAAGTTCTTTTTTAAAAATATGAGTAAAATTTCCAAATGTTACTTGGGAAAAAATGAAAAATTTCATAACAAAACACTAATATCGAAAAAAAATATATGTTTTTTTTTAAGAAAGTGAATACAATTTATGTAACATGACTTTTGTGAGAAAATGACGATGAACAGGAAACACTCATTTCTTTCTACCATACTCACATTAGTTGATCTTGATATATTCAATTCATATTCAATCATAATAAGATTTTACCAATCTAAAAACTATTCATTAATGCAAGGTATGCCTTTTTTAAGAAGAAAAAAATTGGATGACAATTCATCAATTAATTTAATTCCTGTAAAAAATCACTCAAAATTTTTCTTTAAAAAATAGAGAAAGTTGAAGAAGATATGGTGTTATCATATGTAGTGCGACATCATGGGTTAGAAGATGACTACCAAGTTCTCAAATTTAATTTTCGCTTTACGTCAATGTATACTTCTATTTTTATATGTAGAATGTCAGGTTAAGTATGAAAATTTAAAAGGCGTTTTAAATGTCTATATAAAAAAATTTTGGTGATGAAGAAGAAGATGACATATAAACATACAGAGACATTTAAAGATTAATGGACATAGAAAGTCAAACTAAGGTTACTCCATCCTTTTCATAAATCCCTCTTTTTCCTTTTTATTTATTCATTACATGTGATGTTAAAAGAATTATGAGTTTTCACCTATGTGTTGTTTGATCCAAATTTATATCATGTTTTTTATAAAACAAAATCTTGTAGATGCAAAATATATCCAAAGATATGTGATGTTTTGTGAAGTTTAATTAGGTGTTGGAACACAAAATAAAGTATCACTAATTGGTACAATATATACTAATTTTTATTTAATTTTTTTTCAAATACATGTTCTTTATTCCATTTTACTATTACCAGAAGAAAAAAAGAACCAGTATCACGTAATATAAGAACTGCATTGTAAAAATATTTATCGAAAAAATTGTTAAAACAATACTATTAACTACATAGTTTTAATAAGGAATTTCTTAGTTAATTCATGTTTTTTTTTATAAAAGCGCTAATTTATTGTTAGATTTGATAATTGGCCCCAAATAGTTATTCATTAATTTTGGCTAATGTCCAAATTCATGTTGTAAATCTATTTTTTGGTACACTGAATAAAAACCTAAAATGGAAAAAATAAATTTTTATAAGTCAAATTACTTGATTCTCCAAAGAGAAAAAGACGTTATCTTAATGTTGGTGACTTTCCAAATTAGAATTTCTTATTTTTTCAAAATAAATATAAAATTAGATTTAGAGAAAGATAAAATGGAGGAGTGGACTACAAGGTAGGGTCAAACCCTCACTAATAAATTTAAAAATCAGGTAGTCAACCAACATAGCTACTATGAATTTCAAACTAACAATTCTTTGTATGTTATAATTTTATTTCTCAAATAATCTGTTAGATTATTTATAATATCTCTTCGTATGCATATTTTATCCTTCATTTCTATCAAGTGTATAATTTTCATTAATAACAATATGAGAGTGAAATTATATGTCCATATTGTTTTATTATAAATTGATAGCAAAAGGTTATAAATTATTTATATATTTAATTATGCTATGTTTATGTATGGAAAATAATTTGAATTTTTTCAAATCAAAAGCTGAAGAAAGAATAAAGTTAGATTAAAAAAAAAGAGATGATAAATCCTAATAGCCAAATGGTGAAGATTAATAATGATTTCATAAAAATTCTTAATGTGGTGAGATCTGACAATCATTATTTTCTTTTTCGAATCTCAGCTTCTCAAAAAGGTCTATACATTCCCAATATATATATATATGTTGTGTTTCTTGTACTTTAATTATAAACTAAAATTTAGACAATTAAAAAGAATACTTTGTTTCTTCTAATTCAAGAGATGTTCTTTCCTCTTTAATCTATTATTAAAAAATAATATTTTCTTAATTGAAACATGATGAAGTTTGAACATCATATATTTCATCTTTCAAAGATATGATTACTTTGACTCTATATGGAACACATAATTCTAAAATTTGTTGTCTTAAATATGTTGTAATATTTGTGTGACTATACAATTCTCACTAATGATAAAATAAAATTTGATAGCTTGATTATTTTCAAATATATACAGATGTCATATTTTTTTTTTGATAGATTGATATCAAAATGATGTTACATAAAATCGGAAAGAAAGGGTATCTACCATGTTATACAAAAAATCATTTTTATGTTTTTAAACTCATTATTGTGAGGTCAAATTTACAGTATAAGGATCATAAAACATGCATTGCATATTCGTTATAAGTGCTAACATTTATATTTCTTTCAAGAAGATTTATATTATACTAAACAAATTAAACATTATATGGATTTATGCATTATTCATATCATATTAGAACAAGATAGGTTTTGCGAACATGGAAAATGTCAATTTCTTTAAAGACATCTTATTTATTTTAAGCAACGTCATTGTTTATTACCCGAATGAAACATTTCAATATTTTGTCTCGCCTGAACTCAAAAACATTATGTTCAAAAACTCTAATTTTGTCATGAAATTGTGTGTGTATTAGCAACAATTGGAGAGCTTGGCATATTATGCATATAACAAAGTTCAAGAAGGTGAGTAGTTGGTGATGAGGAGTACGAGAGTGAGAAATAAGGCTTGCGAATTCAACAAAGATCCGTATACTGATTGCGAAGGGAAACACCGAATAATGAAAAAAAAGACATAAAAATATCTTGAAAGTAATGAGTGAAGAATACTAGAAGGTGGTCAAATTTATAGATGTTTTTAGGTGTATTAAATTACTTTTGTTTTTTAGTTAGGGTAATTCATAGTTTATTTTCAATGTAGCTTTGAGACCATAATTAATCCGTTAACCTTATCATGTGCCTTTTTTTTCTCAACTTTTTGTGTTTTGAAGAAAAAAAAGTTTCATAATTGAATTAACATAATTTAGTTAATGATGTGAACAACTGTTTGATATGTGATTTGGATCAACTTCTTTAGTTTTTTTTAGGAAAAAGTATTCATTAAATGATTAGTATATTTGTGCATTTTAATATTATTTCATTTTTAAAATGACTCCTATCCTATCACCCTCTACTGGTCTCTCTTCCTAGGAAAACATTAGTAGAACATTGGGAGTAATTGTCTTTTATTTAGTAACAAAATTTGGTCAATCATGAGTATAAATTCTCATTGAAAATCCATTATATCACACATATTTTAGATCTAGAATATGACCAAAATTTCAGAGATACACCTAAACTTAACTAGGGTAGTATTACCCCATCCCTCCCCTCCCGACCTCATATATTCATATTGTTGTGCACCTTTTTTCTATGATGGCGTTGCAAGTTCAACAACCCAAGTAAGTTGTATTTGTACACATGATACGCTCAAATTATACTTCCCTAAATAAGTATAATCGGTCGTATCAAGTAAGAACCCAATTGGTAGGTTGGGGTTGATCCCACGAGGAAAATGGATTAGACTTAACTTTAATCTACGATTACGTCTATTTAGTAAGGTTCTTTCCGAAAACAATTAATTAAGGGGGGGGGGGGTTGTGTACCAAAATTGTTTAATTATTTCGAAGTAATACAAATACCAAGTTTATAACTTTGGTGCTTATCAAGTGATGAGAGATACTAGGGTTTAAGTGTTCCCCATAGGTTCATAACGCGGTAATCCTAGCTATAACAATTCTTTCCTAGGGTCTTGCATGCAAAGTGGCAAGTTATATATCCCTAATTCCTTGGTCCGGCATATAGAAACTTTCACTCCGTACCTTGGTACGACTATATGTGTCTACTTTACTAATTCATACCTTTACCTCATATTAAGCATCATATTCAATGCATGACTAAGTTACTACTTTGCACCAATTGAAACTAGCCTATAAGATAGTGTATACTAAATATATGTTGATCATTCTTTTCCTATCAACTACCTCCTTAGTCTGGCAAGTAAGAATAGGGCAAGTTCTAACGCGTGCACTCGTTAATAAGAGTTCTAAACGAAAGGATTATCAATAAATGCAAGAAATTATCTAGAATTGTTATTTAGCTTGTTTTACCTTGTTAAATACCCATGGTTCCCACAACCGTAGTTGTGGATTTAGTTACCCATGCTTAGAAATACAAAATCCATAGTAATTAAAGAAGAATTCATGTACTTACTTTGACAAGTTTGAAGAAAATCCAGAAAAAACACTTGAATTAAAAAAAATATCTTGAGAATCAATTTCAGAAACTTGAAGTAATTCCGAAAATCAAAAGTTCAACTTCCAATAACAAGAGTATGAAAAATAACAAAAAGTCTAACCCCAAAAATGAGGTTTTTAACACTATTTATAATAATAAAATCCTAAATTAAAATGAGTTCTAACTAAGAAAAGACTGTCCAGAAACACGTTTTCAATTGACGACGCCACTGGTGGTCCGTCGATGGAATGACGGACTGTCGACTGCCTCCATCAGTCCACACTTAGCATCTTCTACAAGCCTCCAACTCGCACCTTCTAAGATTCAATCGACGTACCAACATCACGATCCGTCGATGCACTTATGGTCCGTCGGTGCATATCGTCGTTCCATACTTAGCAACTTTTTCAACCTTCATCCTAGCATATTCTCTGATCCAATCAACGGACAAACCCCACGGCCGTCGATACATCTACAGTCCATTGATGCCTCAGTTGTTCCATACTTAGTTTTTCTTCAACTTTAGGTACTGGGACTACTCTCTGATCTGATCGACAATTTGCCAGGACAGTCCGTCAATCAATCGACGAGTCATCGATCCTTCCTTAACCCCGCGCTTGGTCAAAATTCACCGAGTTACTTCTAGATGCTTGGAACTCCAGTCGACGACCACCACTTACGGACTGTCGATGGAACGACGGGATGTCGATGGCTTCGTGGTTCACCTCTTCTGCACAATCTTCTGCATTTCTATTTTAGACGACTTCACTGCAAAACACAAATAAAAACCATTAGAATTACCACAAAAAGGCCCTATACGCACACTAAACATAAGGAAAAAGCATTGGAAGTTCTGTGAAACCACGGTACATCAACACCCTCAACTTAAATTCGTTATTTGTCCTCAAGCGACACACTATGACTCTCCACAACACCTTTATACAAAACTATCCTCATTTAAGCTTTAGCAATCATATAACTATCAATACCACTTATTTTAATTTCTTTCATTCATGATATCACTATTAGGATCACTCATATGGATCAGATAATGTCACAGACTCACCACGCTGACACCTCTACTCTTTTAACCTTCACAAAGGCACCAATTCTCCAATGTTGTAACTAGTGTTCTCATGTCAAAAGATGTCCTCCTTTTTCACACAGTGGTATGAAATTTGAGTATGAGGATCATTGTTCAGCACTCACTCTCATAACAACTTCACACCTAGTTGATACTTGTCACAATAGGCTTGCCCTTATTTTCAGTGCTTTAACTTCACCATATTAGACTCTTAGGATCACGATAGGACTTTCTTGGCTTGTAACATAGGCTCATGGTCATTTGGGGTAAATATGGAGGAATTTTAGTGACTTGTTGCCCTCCTTGACATTACGGCTAAGTGTCCTACCTTTTCATCGTTTGTTATGACCTACTCTTCTTTTTCTTATATTCTTTGCCTTGCTTTTCTCCTTTCTTTCTCCTTTTGTGCAAATGACTCTTCTTTTTTTTTTTTATTTTTATTTTCAAATTTTTCAGTTGATTTTAACATTGATTGAGTCATTCAACCCCACTTTTCGGAACATTTCTCATAATAGCCACCCTTAACTCATGAATTTGCCATATGTCGAGGTACACAATATCGAAGGTTGGATCAGGGCCAAGACGAGATTTGTTTCTGCATTAGCCACCTGCAACTTATGTTTTTTGCATAAGTTGAGTTGCACATGTCCAAGGAGGGACAAGGTCCAACACATTTTACCC
This sequence comes from Solanum pennellii, assembly GCF_001406875.1. Lineage (NCBI taxonomy): Eukaryota > Viridiplantae > Streptophyta > Magnoliopsida > Solanales > Solanaceae > Solanum > Solanum pennellii. The sequence goes on along the minus strand of NC_028637.1, from coordinate 28,608,780 downwards.
AGAAACGATGAGTTGGGGTAGAAAAGAAAGGTCCATTGTAAGGTCAAATCATTTGGATCAAAAAGGGATTAATTTCATTTTTTTTCTTTTATTGAGACTAAAGATTTCCTATTATGAACAAGGGCCTATAATCCTTTCCTAATTGTCTAACACAAATCACTTTTTACAGGACTAACCAGGCAAGTTCTATCTAGGTATCAAAAGTGGACTATTCAACTTTTCTCACACTCTCTTAACACCTCATTACTCTACCAGATTATCGGACACCCAGTTCGAGTCTTAGATTGAGGGTCATGCAATGGTGTATGTCTATGTCATTGTTAGAGCCAACACATTCAACATTCACTTTGCCTAATCATGCAAGCATTCTCTTTAAAATGGGATATCATTTTATTTAGCCATCATGCTTCAGATTTCACATTCATACTTTGTACAAGATACTATAAATGCCTGTTCAACAGTAAAATAATCAGTGTCTTAGGACAAAAGAACACAAGCAAGAAAACCTCAAGAGAGGATCGTGAGTTGGGCTACTCAGATTTCACCCTAGCATTCACTTTCCCCTTCCCCACACCTAAGAAGAATGTATGCAATTGTCCCCAAAGCATAAGAAATATAAAAAAGGTGGTAGGTAAAGCAAACCTATGGCGCATAGTGACGACGATCAACACGTTGGCGGGTCCGATTGCACGAAAACCGCTCCATCAGTAGTAGTGACACCATCAGTAGTGTCCGCAGCAGTGTCAGCACCCTCAGTGATGCTCCTCTCAACAGTCTCCAATCGGGAGCCAGACGCCCCAGCAGCCAACTCATGCACCCTCATCTGTCGGGCTTCATCTACCAATGAAAATCTCCTCGCGTCCTCCAACTCAGTGCACTCCTTCTTTCGTGCCCGAACCTCCTCTCTCTCTCTCTGGACCGTTGCCTCTTGGCACGCTCACGTGTTGGGGGCGGTCGTGCAGTAGAGGTAGTGAACTGTGCAGCAAGCACCACATTCTCAGTAGGCCGTACATGTGTGGCCTCAGACTCGGACATTCGCACATCCAAAATGGCGTCCACATTATCCCTCAGACTTACCACGGCAGCCGGGAGAGTCGTCAAATCAATAGTGAGGGTTGGCCAAGCGAGGATTCTCAACTCAAACGCATCGAGTTGCGGGTGGACCGCCAGAATCTCCCGCTCTATCGGCAGGGCAACCTTCTTCTAAATCTGTTCCTGAGCCTCGGAAATAAACTTTTGCATCAAAGGCTGGATATGATGCAACAATGTGGACATCTGGGCCTCTAGCTTCTACACCCTAGCAATCAGAACAAGTGTTGCTGATGGTGTAAATCAGGAGTAACTCAGCGCTCCACTATTGCCCTGGGCAGACTGAACCTGGGTGGTGTCGGTAGTCTCAGAAGCAGCATGATCACCCCTTGGGCTTGCTCTAACATATCTGCGAGGTTCTCACCCAACGGCTGCACCTCCACTCGGGGTTCCCTATTTGGTGCTGCCTCATTAGCCTCATGCCAAAAGAACTTTTTCACATCATGCATGAAATTTTTCCTTTGATGAAAGGACAAATCCGATGGTAATATGTCACTAGCCAAATAATTTGCAAAATTGGCGAAGCATGCAATCAAGTCAAGGGAAGCGGCCAAAACATGCTTATCAGGGAAAGTATCATCAAATTCAGCTTTTTCACCCAACTCTCGCATAGCCTTATCCTCTAATAGGGACAAGTGATCGACAAGCTGATTTTCGGTCCCTTTTTCTATCTTTCACTTCAAAGTCAAATTCTTGCAACAGTAATACCCATCTAATTAACCTTGGCTTCGCATCCTTTTTTTCCATCGAATATCTCAATGCAGAATGATCAGTATGCACTATGACTCTCGTGCCAAGAAAATAGGAGAGAAATTTCTCGAAAGTGAAAACCACTGCAAGGAGCTCTTGATCAGTCACAACGTAGTTCTTTTGAGCTTCATTAAGGGCCTTACTAGAGTAATAAATGGGATGATTGATTTTATCCCTTCATTGACCAAAAACTACACCAAGAGAAACCCCACTAGCATCATACATCACCTCAAATGGTTTACTCCGATCTGGAAAATTATTATGGGCGCAGATACCAACTTGTCCTTCAAATCACCAAATGCCTTCAGACAAGATTCATCAAAATAAAATTTACACTCTTTCTCAAGTAACCTGCACAGAAGATGTGCAATCTTTGAAAAATCCTTGATAAACCTCCGGTAGAAGCCCGCGTGCTCAAGAAAACTCCTCATACCTTTTATAGAGATGGATAGAGGAAGTGTGTATATCACCTCATGTTTGGATGAATGAACCTCTATACACTTCTCTAAGATGCGATTACCCAATACAATACCCTCTGTCACCATGAAGTGACATTTCTCCCAATTTAACACAAGGTTGCAATCTTCACACCTTTTAAGAACCTCGACCAAGTGACTCAAACAACGCTCAAAGGAGTCGCCAACCACTGAAAAATTATCCATGAACACCTCAATAGTTTCTTCCACCATATCGCAGAATATTGACATCATACATCTCTGAAAAGTAGCTGGTGCATTCCACAACCCAAACGGCATAATCTTGAACGCGAAAGTTTCAAAAGGGCAAGTGAAGGTGGTTTTCTCTTGATCCTCCGGTGAAATAGAGATCTGGTTATAACTCGAATAACCATCAAGAAAACAGTACCACCCCTTTCTTCAAGCCTATCCAACATCTGATCCATGAAGGGAATCGGAAAATGGTATTTCTCAGTCCATGCATTTAACTTCCGATAATCCATACAAACTCTCCATCTTGTCTCCGGCCTCATCGGAACAAGCTCATTCTTCTAGTTGGGGACCACAGTCATTCCCCCTTTTTTGGGCACACACTGAACACGACAAACCCAACTACTATCGGCAATTGGATATATGACCCCGTCATCCAACCACTTAAGAATCCCCTTCTTCACTACCTCTTGCATAGGTAGATTTAACCATCATTGATGCTCTATACTTGGCTTATGATCAGGCATAATTTTAATTTTGTGTGAACAAAAACCGGGTGGAATCCCGATAATGTCCGCAATAGTCCAACCAATGTATCTTGTGAACCTCTTCAACACCTCTACAAGACACTCCACGTGCTCCACATTCAAATCCGACGCTATGATTATCGGCTAAGTGTCATCTTTACCCAAGAAAAATGTATCTCATATGAGGTAGTATAGCCTAAAGCTCAAATTTTGGGGCCTCCTCATAGATGGTTTCGTGGGTGGAGACTCGCGGTGTTTCATATCTAACTCCAACTTCTTTGTTTTGAACCAAAAATCACTCGATCAAGTGCAGCAACCAATGACCCATAATATTCAATACAATTACTCTAAAAATTCATAATCACTGCCGCTAGTTCCTCAACACAAAGGCGCTCCTCTATTTGTACATCGGACAAACTTTCAACCCTCGAGGATATCACAGATACCGATTGGATCTCACCACTCTGCCTCATGGACCTACAAATGTTGAAAGTCGCTTCTTTATTGTGCAAGCAAAACTTCATTTGCTCATTCTCCATATCAACAAAGGCAAGTCCCGTAGCAAGGAACGACCTCCCATGAATAATAGGCACCTCAAAGTCTAACTCACAATCTAGAATAATAAAATTGGCCACAAAAATAAATGACTCCACTTTCACTAGCACATCATGGAGTATCCCAATAGGCCTCTTTCACCGTTCGATCGGCCACAAATAGCCGCATCGCAGTGAGCTTTGGGTTACCCATACCCAACTTCTTGTAAATAGAGAGAGACATGAGATTAATGCTTTCCCCAAGATCACATTATGCTTTCGAAAAGTGTAACAACCCGATTGTACATGAAATAGTGAAAGAGCCTGGATCTTCTTTCTTTTGCACAAGAGACCTTGTAGCAATAGCACTACAGTGTTGCATCCGATCATCATACTCAACACTAACCGATCTTATTTTAGTGACCATATCTTTTATGAACAGTGCGTAACCGGACATTTTTTTAAGAGCTTCTATGAAAGAAGCATTGATGGAAAGCTATTTCAACCTAGTAATAAAAGGCCGGTACTTGCCATCCTCATTCTTTTTCACCAACCTTGGCGGGAATGGTGGTGGTGGACTAGGAATGGGGCTTACGTTTTCGGGTACCTCTGCTTCTTTCCCTGATTTGTCTATCAACTCACCACTAACTTCCTCTACCTCATCATCCCTGCTCATCTCATCTTCTATGCCAGACGGCATAGATGGATCAATTATTTTCTTATAACCTCGAGTAGTGACTGCCATATAATGTCCATCATTTTTTAGATTTTTGGACAGTATTTATAGTAAGAGTACCCGGTTGGCGTGGGTTCACAGTAGAAGACAATTGGGTCATTTGCAACTCAAGATGCTAGATTGAGATTGCATGTGCATCCACCTTTTGCCTGATATTCGGTAAATCAATTCTCAAATCTTTGGCGTGCTCATCACTAGCATGAAACCTCTTCATCATCTTCTGCAACATATCCTCAACTCGCGCCATACTACCTCCACCATCCCTTGGAGCAACTTCCCGATTTTGAGGTGGAACATAGGGCCTACTCCGATCGTTTTTTTTACTATAATTACCCCGATTGAAGTTTTTATCGCGGTTGTTGTTGCCATCTCGAATATAGCGAACCTCTCGATTGTAATTCCCATAGTTTCGACCTTGTTTTCCTTGACCTTGACGCCAATTCTCCTGATTGGAGCGTTGGGCATTCAGTCGGAAACCCCCCGTCTTCTCATTCACTACATAAGAGTCTTCCTCATAGTAAAATTCATCTACCGGCGGTGGTGTCTTAGTCAAATAATTCACCGCATTCACTTTCTCTGCATTGCCAGTGACATTTTTCAGTACTAACCCAAGCTCAGTCCTCATTTGAGCCATCTCCTCATGAATCTCATCTGCGGTCGGGTTGTGTGTAGCTTGCACCGCAAAAGTGTTTCTCCAGTCTCTGACTTCCTAGTGCTCCAAGCCTTGTTGTTTCGGAGATTTTCTCCAACTTCTCCACGATCTCGGCATAAGTGCACTCACCATAAGAACCACTTTCAATAGTATCGAGTACTTTCTTATTGTTATCATCTTGCCCCCTATAGAAGTACTCTTTCAACGATTCATCATCAATGCGGTGGTTTGAGACACTTCTCATAAATGAGGTGAACCTGTCCCAAAAACTACTTATCGACTCCCCAGGCAATGCCACAAAGTTTTTCACTCTATATTTATGGTTGAGGTTTTTCGACACCGGATAGTACCCTGGTAGGAACACATCCCTCAACAGCGCCCAAGTATAGATCGAGTTAAAGGGAAAGTTGGTTAACCAAATTGTGCCCTCTCCCGTTAGTGAGAGAGGGAACACCCTTAACCCGACGACATCCATGTCTAAGTCCGACCTCCCTACACAACTCTTGCACACCAACCTCAGTTTGGCGATGTGAGCATATGGATCCTCAGATGGTAGCCCCGAAAAACAAACCTCTAGCGGTGATCATCTGCATCAAGCTACTAGTTACCACAAATGAATGAGATTATAGTAGAGGAGGTAGGACAAGAGGTCTGTACTAGTCAACGATGTTGACATTGCCCATATAATACTCTTGAGTGCGTATGGCAGGAGGTCATCTCCTCATAGCTCCTTCACCAGGGTTCTCCACAATCACTTGATTATGAGCATCAACCGGTTGAGGAGGTTGGCGGTTGATCTCATCACCAACATTAGCAAGATTGTGTAGATTGTTCATTCTGCGGAGTGTACGGGTCAGTTCTTGATCAAATGGAAGCACTGGTTCTCCGGGACTCCGTGTACTTGGCATACACTAGAGCTAGACATGAAAGAAACAAAAACAAAGAAAAAAGTAAAATTAGGAAATTATTGACTAAAATTTGGTAATTGTGCTTAATGTTAATATAAAAATGTTTAATTATTCTAAGTAAGACAAATAACAAGTTTATAACTTTGGTGTTTATCAAATGATGAGAGAAACTAGGATGTAAGTGTTTCCCATAGGTTTATAACGCATTAATCCTAGCTATAACAATTCTTTCCTAGGGTCTTGCATGCAAAGTGGTAAGTTATGTATCCCTAATTCCTTGGTCCGGCAAATAGAGAATTTCACTCCGTACGTTGGTAAGGCTACATGTGTCTACTTTACTAAACCTTACCATTACCTCATATTAAGCATCATATTCAATGCATGGCCAAGTTACTACTTTACACCAATTGAACTAGCCTATTCGATAGTGTATACTAAATCTATGTTAATAATTCTTTTCCTATTAACTACCTCCTTGGTCCAGCAAGTAGGAATAGGGAAAGTTCTAACGCGTGCACTCGTTAAAAAGACTTCTAAATGAATGAATTATCAATATATGCAAGACACTATTCTAGAATTGTTATTGAGCTAGTTTTACCTTGTTAATTACCCATGGTACCCACAACCCTAGTTGTGGATGTAGTTACCATGCTTAGAAATACACAATTCGTAGCTATTAAAAATGAATTCATGTACCTACACTGACAAGTTTGAAGAAAATCCAGAAATAAAAATTCAATTAAAGAAAATATCTTTAGAATCAAGTTCAGAAACTTGAAGTAATTCCCAAAATCCAATGTTCAACTTCCAATAATAAGAGTATGAAAAATAACATAAAGTCTAACCCGAAAAACGAGGTTTTTAACCCTATTTATAGTAATAAAGTCCTAAATCAAAAGGAGTTCTAAAGAATGAAAGTCTGTCCAGAAATGCGTTTTCAATCGATGATACCACTGACAGTCCGTCGATGGAATGACGGACTGTTGACTGCCTCCGTCGATCCACACTTAGCCTCTTCTTCAAGCCTCCAACTCACACCTTCTCTTATTCAATCGACGGACAAACATCACGGTCCGTCGGTGCATATCATCGTTCCATACTTAGCAACTTCTTTAGCCTTCATCCTTGCATATTCTCCGATCCAATCAACGGACCAACATCAAGGTCCGTCGATACAACTTCGGTCAATCGATGCCTCTGTAGTTCCATACTTAGTTTTTCATAAACTTCGGCTACTAGGACTACTCTCTGATATGATTGACGATTTGCTAGGACGGTCCGTCGATCACTCGACAGACCGTAATACTTTCAAGCTCCACACTTGGTAAGAATTCCGCGATTTGCTTCCAGATGCTTGGACCTCTAGTCGATGACCACCACCTATGGACCGTCGATGGAACGATGGGCCGTCGATGGCTTCGTAGGTCACCTCTTCTGCACAATCTTCTGTATTTCTGTTTTAGACGACTTTCCTGCAAAACACAGATAAAAACCATCAGAATTACATCAGAATTACTACATCAACACTGGCCTTCCACGTGTGTAAATATAAATATATATATATATA
>NC_028637.1:28592690-28601146 GCF_001406875.1 Solanum pennellii | reverse complement strand
TATATATATATATATTATTGATACGAAAACTTCTAATTTTAACATTTATTCATTGTTTTTCTATTGGTTTTATTTTTCGTTGTACTTCATTTAAATTTTATTTGAAATCTAATTCCAAGTGTCTTATATTTAAAATAGCTTAATATTGAATAGATATAAAAATAATTGAAGAAAACCAAATCAAACATCAAACAATAAAATGTTAAAACTAAAGGACACTTTAAATTATTTCTTTTTTAAAAAAAGAAAAACATAATCTTTTTAAAAAATGTGAAAGTAAAAAGATAACAATTTAATTTTTAAAAAGTTTATGTGAGAATGAAATTAATCTAAATATTTTATATGAAAGAAATAAAAATAATTAAGTGTATATAAGTTTTATATCTATCTATCTATCTATCTATCTATCTATCTATCTCTACATCTATGCTACCTTAAAACCATGAACTTGCTAACTTTAATGTTAAAATACCAAAATACCCCCAAATTAAACCACTATATTTAGTATACATGTTATATATTTAATATTGTATTTATTTATGCTATATTATATTAAAAGCATACACTTTTCCACATTGATGGGCAATGCCTATTTCGGAAGGTTCTGATTTTTTATGGAGTTGTGACTTTTTCGATGAGTTATGACATGTTCGAAAAGTTGTGATTTTTCTGAATGGTTGTGACTTCTATGAAAAGACGCGATAAAACCTTTTTAGAATATCCTTTCATGATTTTAAATAGAGGTGGTTTCTAAGACTTTTAAACTACAAGTTTGGTAAGTGTTCTATTCTTCTTAAAATAACTAAGGAAGATTATGAGAGTTTTTCAATCATTAAATTACAATATTTTTTTGTGGGTAAAATAGATAGATCAACAAAAATTGATTCGACAAGGCAAATGAAATAACTCAACTTCAAATGAAAAGATTATCTTGATAATTCATATTTACTTATTTTTCGTAGAAATTAAATATACTTTTGTAGCAACTTCCACTTGACAAAAAGACCAATGATTTCTGTTGTACAAAGAACAAATTAGTATTGAAAATCTAAAAAGTCTCAAAATGTGGGTGAAAATGTACTTGATCAAAAACAAATTTGAAGAGTCCAAACTACATTTAGTAAATACTCTTTCCTTTCCAATTTATTAACTGCACTTTTACTTTTATTTAGTTTAATATCACGCGCTTAGCGCGGTGGTGAACTATGTCAATAATCTACTTCTCAACATATAACTATAAATGTGTTTTTGAGAGGTTATAACCCTATCAAAAATTGTCAGTAATATTTTATCCAAATATGATATAAAATGTATTTTTAATCTTAAAACGAAAAGGATTTGATTCTAAGTGTTCACAAATATTGTTATTAATTCTTTATTTTACTATAGTTGTTCAACACCAAAGTCTTTATAAAAGATATGTAATTGTTTCAAACAGAAAGATCAATATCAAATTGAAAACGAAGCACTTCAAGAAACGGCATAAACGGGATTTCTCAATGATGCCTTCACCCCGACCGGAGTCCCTTAGATATGATGCAAAAGGGCCAATTCTTTTTTCCGGTCGTAGTATACGGCATTACCGGTTGTCTATATTTGTATTTTTAAAAAATTGTCAAAACATTATATTCATTAATTGCGATACTTTTTCTCCTACTTAAGGGCGCTATATACAAAATCTAAATATGCTACATGTTTTATAAATAGTAGCGTACTTGATAAGTTAAATAAAATATAAAAACACTTCTCTTGGAGTTCAATGAAATAATGTATGTTGCTCAAATAATTTCGATTAAATGATGTCTTTGCAGGTCCCTTTTTCAAAATCGTACGCAGTCGATGATACTACTTTGATAGCTAAATAACATATTTTATTGTTTATATTTTTATCCATATGGTTAAAAAATTTATTGTTTTTGGGACATTTAATCTAAAGGTTATAAGGAGGTAATTATTTCCTTAATATGTCATTTATATTGATTCATCCTACAGTTAGGGGTAATTCATTGACTCCAACCTAACTTTTGAACCCCTAAAGTTAGATTAAAGTTGAGCACAATACTTACCATCCTACTACATTCCTTTATTTTTGAATGTCACTAATCGATTGAATACCTACATAAGATAGAAAGTTGAATATATAAAACTCCAAGGTAGTGTTGAACCATCCTAACTTTTGAACAATGAAAGTCCTTTGTTGCACATCTCATGGATCTTTTAGCCACTGAACACTCTATAAAAATTAAAGTCATATATTTTATAATTTTAAAATTCTAATCTACATGACACCAATAATCTTATGATTACATCAAACTCTTGATTAACATATCTTTACTTCAAAATAATGATCAAAAGCATAAACATAAACAACAAAGTTTAAAACATGTACACAAAAAAAGCATAAATTAATTACTTTTTCATTAACATACAAGAATTTTTACTAACAAAATGAAATATGAAGGACAAATAGAGCCCGGTAAATGAACATTGTTCCATTAAGTAATTAGTCCATATACTACCTAAAGTTTAAAGGAATAGATTTTATTCACAAGTGTGTTGATAAAAAAATAATGGTATTAGTCAGTCACTCAACATGAGCAAAGTACACAAATATAATCTACAGAAGAAAAAGAAGAAGAAGAAGAAGAAGAAGAAGAAGAAGAAGAAGAAAAAGAAGAAGAAGAAGAAGAAGTAGAAGAAGTTCAGAATTATCGTTGTTTTAAAATAAGAGGAAATTCCTATATTTATAAACAACAAAGGATAGTATCAATAAATGCTTATTGTGCCTTATCATGAATGTCACAACTCCTTCGTAAATTCACAATTTTTTTATAAAAGTCACAATATTTCATAAAAATTGCAACTCTTCAAAAAAGTCGCAACTCTTCTTACATTTGCAACTCTTCAAAAAGTCACAACTCTTTATTAAAATTGCAACTTTTCACAAAAGTTGAAATTCTTCATAAAAGTCGTAACTTTTTATAAAAAGTCATAACTTTTTGTAAAACTTGCAACTTTTCATAAAAATTCACAATTTTTTTGTAAAAGTCATAACTTTTTATGAAACGGAAGGCTAATTTTAGAAATAAATAACTTATAAGAGAATTCTTATTTGTGGTTGCGCCACATAAGCGGGCCTAAGGTTCTCTTTTATATAAATATATGATTATATTTATTGTGTGTATTATACTATATTATATTACAACAGACACATTTTCATAATTGAATGGTTGTTACATTTTCGAAGAATTATAACTTTTCTTATGAGTTGTGATCTTTTAAAAGGGTTATGACTTTTCTATGGGGTTGCGACTTTGAAGAGTTGTAACTTTTTCAAAGGGTAGTGAAATTTTCGAAGAGTTATGACTTTTCTTATGAGTAGTGACTTTTCCAATTGGTTTTGAGTTTTCTAAAGGGTCGTGACGTCTTTTTGATAAGGCACAGTAAGTAGATTTTTACACAATACCCTTTGTTGTCTATAAAAAGAGGGGTTTCCTCAATTTTTTTAACTAGATTTTTTTAAAAAAAATATTCGTTATTCTTGTTCTTCTTCTTAAAGATCCTCTTTAGTATATCTTCTATATCTTTATGATGGAACAATATGCACATACTATTACTGCAAATTTTAAAAATAAATGATGGGGTTTCCTCATATTTTAAACAACATTTTAAAATTGTTTTTACTTCTTCTTTTTTTAAAACCTCAGGATTGATTTATAGACGTGGAAAATAGGAAAGGTTAGTGAAATTAGTATATTCGCTAATATGAATATTAAATTAATATAATATTCCAAATAAAAACATCAAATTTAGTACATCTTCTATATTTTATAATAATATTTATATTATATTAAAAGTAAGAACACTAACAATAAAATATTAACGTAGTACCACACTAAAGAGAAGGGAGGAAAAAGTATATTGAAAAGGTGTAATTATGAGTTCTTAATAGTAATTTTTTTATTTTAATAATGTTTACTTTATATTTAAAAATAGTGTGCTAGCTTGTTTGACATTCACGTGCAATGCACGTGCCTCAAAATTAGTAATCAATAAATATGTGTACTAACTAATTATAAAATTACTAATTAATGAATGTCATTTGTCCAATTTGGGCACTCATCACTTGTCGTCAAGTGTGTGTGCACACTCTCTATCCCATGTTATTGTATGTAGTATATTTATTCCGTTTGCAATTAGTGTTGGGGGTGGGGGTGGAGGGTGGAGTAATAGGACATAGTTAAATTTAGGTGTGTCTTTGAAATTTTTGTCATAGTCCACAGGGGTACTTGCGCATTCTCCCTATTATAATTTATGTAAAATCTAGTCCATTTATCTACCCAATTCATTAGCACCATAATCTTTCTATTTATTGCAAGGAAAAATTTCTCCCCGATAAATAGTGATGGTCTTACTATATAATTAGCAGAACATTGAGAATATTTGTCATTCGCTTAGTAACTAAATGTGGTCAGCCATGGCCGCAACTTCTCATTTGAACTCCGTTACTTTATTTTTTTTATGTTTTGTGATTCATGTAACCTATATGTAACGACCTGCAAGTACCCCTAGAAGTTAGGGAGAACCCTTGGTTCGTCACAAGGCGTACTTGACCTTTGCGGTCTTGTACAAGCCCTTTAACAATCGTTCACAACATAAGACATGAAAAGTAGTACGGAATTAAATATACTAAGTATGGCATATACAAAAACATGCAAAATGGGACATTTTAGTAAAAACACATTTTCATGTCAATTAAGAAAAACGTTCATGAATATTGAAGTAAAACAACATAAAAATCATCACTTAACACTTAGAGAAAGATTTCCATAATTTTAACACAAAAAAGACCATTTTACAGTGAGCTTTCAAAATGTTACAGTGAACTTTTTTTTTTGACATTACAGTGAATCATTTTATTCCAAAAATAGTGAACTCCAAAAGCCAAACCAAGAGGAAATGAACTAATTTCCGTAGGAGTTACCCTAGTTAAGGTTATCCTATGATTCACTTACATATGATATGAAGGAAATGCATATACACCTCCTTCAATACACACTTAACTGATCCTCAAGATTGCCCCTTCTAGGCTTACTCACCTCGGGAGAACAAGCCCCCACTAACAAAACATTAGAAGAACAATGAAACAACACACCAAGACATCCATTTCGGAATTCCTACTTAGTGCAATGAGTAGATGGTGTCCCATTCCACCACCTACCTTAATTAGTACTCTCTTTTAGAAGACTTAGTACTTTCAATTCATATAAGCATCACCAAGACTCCCCTCTCTGAATGCCTACCTAGTGCAATGGATATATAGTGTCCCATTCCACTACCTATCCTAAGTAGCACACTCTTTTAAAAGACTTATCACTTTCATTACTTTTATGGGGGTTATGTTAACCGACATATACAATGAGAGCTAGACATGGCATCCATATACTTCCCTTATAGGAAAAGGGTCCCCCCACTTGCCTAGAGTAAGCTCTTTTCTTCTAGATTTTACATGGCTTTCCCAATATCTGCACCTATGTGGGCGCATAGTTAAGGGATAAGGAGATTACTACTAAGTAACTCATTCTCTACTAACGAGGAGTACTTATCTTAAGAGGTACATTGGAATACGATATCTCAACTCACGAAGTGTAACCACCTCTCCTTCATGTCCCCTCGGTGCTAGGCATGACTCCCCATAGATTCTAAACATTATATACTATAGGTAAAGGATAACTAGTGAACACCATATCTCAACTCCCGAAGGGTATTCATCCTCCGACCTATCTTAGAAAGGTCTTAGGATGTAGTGAGGTTTCTAGTAAACACATCATCTCAAATCACGAAGAGTGTTCACCACAAAACTCCCCTTTCGACTTAACTTAGCTTTATTCATTCATTCAAGTGTGCGTCTGTACATGTGAACACATCTCGCATATAAACATCATTTCATTTACATTAACTTCTATGCATGCTTAGGCCTTCATCATCACATTACACACTTTAACATGATCAATTTATACACTTACTTCATTTAGACATAATCTATGTAAAACATACAATTCAAGTTTCATAATGCATATCAACATGAACCTCATCATTATAACTTCATTTAACAAAAAAATCCTTCAAATAAATATTTAAAATTTATACAAAATACAACCTAATAGAACAAGTGAACACCACCACGAAGAAGGTGGACCATACCACTCAAGAACATTTTACAAATAAAGTTATAAAATAAAACAAACTCACCATTTAACCAAGCTTTCACCACCTATAATTAATTCTTCCATATTTGATCATAATATCAACCTTAGGGAAGTAGCTAAAACATATTAACATCAAAAGGAAACCAACGTTCAAACTCTACACAATCATGCTCATTTAACCTTTTCTTTAGTCAAAGTTTGATAAAATAGTTTAACATGTTTTCATTGATGTTTTAGCATTAAAATCACCAAATAACTTTAAAAACATCATATTTGAATCAATTAAAACATTTTCATGGAAGACCCATATTTAGAATTAATGATAGAAGAAGTTAGGGTTTAAAACCCTTTTTGAAACTTCATTAGAAAGGACTACTTGAATGGAAGAGAGATGAAGGATGACTACCATATCTCAAATATAAGAAACTACAATGATTTTTATGAAGAACTCGACCACCGACATCACTACAAACTCTTTCTTGATAACTAGATTCTATGGAGTTTGAGAGAGAATCTTAAGAGAGAGGGGTTTTGGATTTAAAGAAAAGAAGTCTAAAATTAGGTCTTAGGGTTTGAAACACTTTAATATACCCTAAAGACCCTAAAAGTATCATCCTAGGTTCATAAAAAACATGGGTGAATTTACCAAACATCCTAAGTCATTACAAGAAAGTGACAGCTTTTGGCAGTCTACACAGAAGGATCCAACCAACAGACCGTTTGTCCATCAATGGTCCATGGGTTGTGGTAGTTGGTTGGGTTTGAGACCCTCAAAACATGTAGACCTTAAGGTCAAATCGACGGACAAAATCGACGAGCCGTTGGTTGTACCACTGGCCGTTGATTAGTCTTGTTTGTGGACATTACCTAGGTATTCTTGGGTCCTAGTCTTGGGCCCTTCTCTAGGGCCCCTTGTGAGTCCTAGGTAGGGACATACCCGGACGTTAAACTGCTAAACATAGACGTCTAGCTCTTGGTATCATCTCACACCAGTTTCAAACAAAACGAACACGTAAAACTCACTCAAACACATGAGATCATACAAGCACTATCAAAGGCATATCTTCCGAACATCATGGACGTTCTTTGATGTTTAACCTCCAAACTTCACACACTTCCTAAGAACATCAATACAACTCATTTAAACACAAAATAACTCAAGAAACAATCTTGAAGCTCTAGTTCACCTTAGTTCATTTTAAGGTGTTACACTCTTAGTCATTTATCTACAAAATTTACTACCGCATAGTCTTCCTATTCATTGCAAGGTAAATTTGTCTCCTAGAAATAGTAACACTTTTTTAATAGTACTTTGGAAGTTATTGCCCTTTTTTAGTGACTGAATTGGTCAGTCATATTCAGTCATATTGGCCATAACTTCTCATTTAAACTCTATTACGTAACGATCAGGTTCCGTCGTTATAGAAAAGACAATGGGGGAAATTTTGAGGTTGGAAAAATTATTTGTAGTATTTGGAATTTTGCCAACCTAGACCAGAGTTTGAAGAAATTGGAGGAATTAATGTGTAGGGATATCTAGTATCAACAGGGTAATTTATTTATAATTTTGATTTAATGAGGGGGCAGATAACTCATTAAGGGATTCGTACGACTTTATACAATTGAACTTGGGTAAGTAGAACTACGGGAAATGATCTTAGCACGAAAGAGGTTTTTTGAGTGCCTTCGGGTAAAGGTATGTTGTGAAATGGGGTCTTCGAATTATTTAAATCGCTCAATGTTTTGTGCAAGCCGCTTTGGTATTTGATTTTGTCATTATGGAGGGGCCTCTTTGGCAGGCCTGACGCGACTTAAAGTCATAAATAAACCCTAAACGACTTTATTATGCACTTTTTAATTTTTAGAGCTAAAGGAACGAACCCTATGCAATTTTCAACAATTTTCTACCATTCATGTAACGACCTGTTTAGTCGTTTTAAGCAGCAGATTTTATTTCTGGAAAAACTGTCTGAGTCGACGGAACCCACGACGGACCGTCATGGGCACGACGGGCCGTCGAGGGTGTCTCGTTCCAAAACACTTAGAATTCTGAAATTTGGGTACTGAAATCGACTCTCTAAACTTCGTGACGACATGGCAGGACGGACCGTCGTGGGCACGACGGACTGTCACAGACCCTTTAGTGGAATTGAGTCTCTGAACTCTGTGACGGAGCAGCAGGACGGACCGTCGCAGGCGCGACGGGCTGTCACAGGCTGCGTAATCCCAGGCTGGGTCGGATTTCTG